>NW_007735299.1:39608-41416 GCF_000696425.1 Galeopterus variegatus | reverse complement strand
CCCCCGGTTATTTTTTGTGTGTGAGTGAATTTATTTATTTATTTTTAGCTCCCACCAATAAGTGAGAACATGTGGTATTTCTTTTTCTCTGCCTGACTCGTTTCACTTAATATAATTCTCTCAAGGTCCATCCACGTTGTTGCAAATGGCAGTATTTCATTCGTTTTTATAGCTGAGTAGTATTCCATTGTACAAATGGCGAACAAAAATATGAAAAAATGCTCAATATCACTCAGCATCCGGGAAATGCAAATCAAAACTACACTGAGATACCATCTCACCCCAGTTAGGATGGCTAAAATCATTGTTTTAAAAGTACTTGATTTGTTGTGAAGAACTGTTTTGACACATACCACATATGTCAATGAGCTTATTCAGAGCAAGAATACGTTCTAAGATAAATTGCTGGTATGAATGATTTCTAGCTTAATCAATCAACAAAAAACAACTTACAGCTACTAAATGCAAAGCACTGTGCCACATGATGAAGATATGTACAGTAATTTCGTTCAGTTTGTAAATGTTTGGGGAATATATCCTTTGCCATGTACTAAGTGCTGGAGATTTGTGGTAAAAACAATGTAGGTTCAACTTTGGGAGCTTTTCAGTCTAGTGAGAAAGAGATACATAAGAAGCATCTTAAATTGTCATAAGTGAAAGGATAGACTTTGATAAATGTGTTGAGGAAGCACAGGGTAAGGTTATTTATTGCACAATGTTATTTCAAAAGTGCTAAATACAGATGGAAAATAACTAAAACACCAAAAATGCACTGATGATGATGATTATGATCAATTCCATTTGTTTCTACCTTAATTTGTTACTGCTAATAGCTCTACTAGGAAAGGAAAGAAAGAATTTTTCTTTTCATTTTACCAACAAGGAGAGTAATGGTTGGAGATGTTATGTGACTCATTCAATAGTACAGAAATATTTTTTAGCAAATTAGAGACTAGATGCAATAACCTAACTCTGATATGGGGCCCTTTCCATAACAATGCAGGAGGAATTATACATTTGTAACAAAGTAGGATGTATATAAAATCAAATGCAGAAACCTAACATATGAGATTGTGGAGGAAGGAAGAAAGCAGAGCAGGCTGAAGTGTTCTGGGAAGGATCCTCTGAGAACAGGGAAGGGAAAAATTGAAATTAACAGAGAAATAACCAAGGGAATTTCGTGAATGAGGAATGACATAAACAACAGGGTCAAAATCTCCCCAGATGTCTTCAGGAGACAACAAATGTACATGTTGATGAACTGGAGGTTTTACAAGGATAAAAGCAAAAAATGTAGAAGAAATTATGACCATGAATTAAAATTAAAAACACATTACTTTGGAGGTTCCTCAAACAGTTGCAGATAGATCTACCATATAACCCAGCTATCCCACTGCTGGGAATATACCCAAAGGAATGGAAATCATCAAGTCGAAGGTGTACCTGTTCCCCAATGTTCATTGCAGCACTCTTTACAATAGCCAAGAGCTGGAACCAGCCCAAATGTCCATCATCGGATGAGTGGATACGGAAAATGTGGTATATCTACACAATGGAATACTACTCAGCTATAAAAACGAATGAAATACTGCCATTTGCAACAACATGGATGGACCTTGAGAGAATAATATTGAGTGAAACGAGTCAGGCAGAGAAAAAGAAATACCACATGTTCTCACTTATTGGTGGGAGCTAAAAAAATAAACAAATTAATTCACCCACAAACACACACAAAAACACACAAAAAAAAAAAAAAAGGGGGGGGGGGGGGGGTGGGGAAGAAGATATAACAACTATACTTTTTTTGT
>NW_007735299.1:0-39513 GCF_000696425.1 Galeopterus variegatus | reverse complement strand
ATTCCTGGGTGGGAGGGGGGAGAGGGAGGAGGGAGGGAGGTTTCGGTGATGGGCCATAATAATCAACCACATTGTATATTGACAAAATAAAAATTTAAAGGAAAAAAAAAAAAGAATGAGCCTAATTATAGCTCAGGAGTGGCTTCAATATTCAATCTGACTTTATTGCTCAAACTTACCTGACATATTCATGCTACTGTTAATAGACTAGGTGTTCTGGTGAAGTCATCTGTAGCTAGAGACCCATCTCTGTCCACTTGAATTGGTTCAGTAGCATTTGGTCTTTCTGGAACTACTTGCTTCATATTGAAGGAGAGTTTGCCTTTTCTGCAACCACCTGCACAAAAGCAAACATATTTTTGTCTTTTTAGTTCCAGGGAGACGTTTTATACAAAGAAACCTATTTCTACATCTCTGAAGTAAAGATGTAACAGAGAAAGTGCAACTGTGAAGAATGCACAACAAAGTCTGTCTTCGATTTCTGGAGCCAGCTCTGAGTCTGCTTTACCAACAAACAGTTTCACTGCCTCCGATCTGGGTTGAATTTATTTCTTGTTATGCATGAAGGATCCCTTGACTGAACAATAGGTAAGTCAACGGTTTCTAGCTGCTGTTTTTATTTCTTCCCTACTCCTGATATTGGCCACAGACATCTTCTATCCATTGATGTCTGTGGTCCAACCGTTATTCTCAAAGTCCAGAAACACTGATCTGTGTGCTTCTGAGTTAGTTTAAAAAATCTCAGCAATTGAAATAAGGCATATTCTTAGAACTGAACATCAGGCTCCATCAATAGCTGCCTTCTTTCTCAAATTTGAGAAAATCGTGGAGCAGAATGAAAATGGCCCATAAGACAAGGAAGAAGCACAGCCAATATCATCTTTACAATTAAGAATTGTTTTGACATCAAATTCTAACCCTTTGTGTAAGCTAATAACAACCCCCTATGCCTTATCACTCTAAAAATGTAGACTGATGTGATTGTTTTCATTTTCATAAATCTTCAATGGGACAAAACTGACCCACAATTTGGGGTAAAGGGAAGTAAACCTCTCCTCTGTCAGCTGCATGCCAGTACATGGAAATGGTGCACTTCTGTGAATTTTTGTTGCATGAGCTTGGGAAGAAATAAAACTTCATCCCTCAGCCAGCTACTGAGAAGCAAACCGTGTACATCACTGGCAAGAATCTCCTAACTCACATCTTTGACGTTTCTTTGTGAATAAGCTAAATATATGCAAGCAGAGACCTACTCCACTTTTTTCCTGAGAACTTGAAAAAGTTTCATGATTATGGTCATCAAAATACTTCCTATGTCTCTAGAAGAAACATATTAGAGATCTCTGACACATAAGATATTGCAGAGACCTTCTGGATTCCAGGCTGTTGACTTGTAAATCCACCAGTGCTAAGACTATTTCAGGCCTTTGTGGATGGCCTGAAATGTGGTGCATAGGTCAGACAAAGTATAACTGGGTTTTAATGACTTTGTTGACTTGAATGCTAAGGCAAGGTTCTCAAAATATTCAAGATGAATCAAAAAAATTGAATTATGTCTGTGTAGAGACTGTTAAACAAGTTGTTTTGTTGAATTGATTGAATTCAATCAAAACTCTCAGTTTGTTCTGTATTCATGCAACCCCATTTGAAAGAACATGAAGACTTCATATAAAGGCTGCACCTGGCCTGGAAAGAGGCAAGGAAGATGCTGAAAACACCACTTCTTCATGGGGGTCCCATGATGGTCACTGCCACAGCCATGCCCACTGAAAAAGCAGCTCAATGCCACAGCAGTAGCCATAGCCACCGTGCAGGTGGCCCACCAGACACTAGAATGCATTGACAGTAAGAGAGTTGCCAGCAGAGAACAGAAAAAGAAGAGGAAGTCTCTTTCCTCAAAGCCCACTCCAGAGTAATAGAAGAAGCAACTGCTCTTCCAGATGATCAGACATCAATGTAGAGATACTAGAAATATGAAAATCCAAGAAAATATGACACCACCAAAAGAATACAGTAACTCTCAAATACCAGACCCTATAGAGCAGGAAACCTTTGAAATAACTGAAAAGAATTCCAAGCAACAATCTTAAGGATACTCACTGAGATATAAGAAGACTTGGGTAGTCAACATAATTAAATAAGAAGAGTCCAGGATATGGAGAGCGAAATTTACAGAGAGATTAATACCTTAAAAAAGAATGTAGCAGAACTTATGGAACTGAAATATTCACTCAACTAAATAAAAAACACAACCAAGAGATTAAGCAGCTGGCTAGAACAAGCAGAAGAAAGAATTTCTGAACTTGAAGATAGTCTTTTCAAAATAATCCAGGAAGACAAAAGAAAAAAAAGGAAAAAAGAATTTTTAAAAAATGAAGAAAATCTAAGAGAACTAGCAGACAAGCTTAAGCACACAAACATTCAAATCATGGTTTTCCAGAAGGGGTGGAGAAAGGAAAAGGCATAGAAAATCTATTCAACAAAATAATAACAAGAAAACTTCCCGAATATATATAGAGAGGGGGATCTTTAGATCCAGGAGGTTCAATGATCCCCAAACAGATGGAACCCCAAAAGATCTTCTTCAAGACATACAGTCAAACTGGTGAAGCTCAAAGTCAAAGAGAGAATCTTAAGAGAATCAAGAGCAAAATGTCAAGTCCCTTATCAGGGGGCCTTTATCAAACTAACATCAGACTTCTAAACAGAAAATCTACACACCATACGAAAATAGGATGATATACTCAGAATACTAAAAGAAAGAAACAAACAAACAAAAAGACTACCAGCCAAGGATACTATACCCAGAAAGGCTATCCTTCAGGGAGAAATAGTATATATTCTAGACAAACAAAAACTGTGGGAGTTCACCACCACATCACCAGCCTTCTAAGAAATCCTCAAGGGAGTCCTGCATCTGTTATCCAAAAAATGATAATCGGTACCATGAATACACCAGAAGGAATAAAATCCACTGGTAGAACAAAGATGCAAATAAGAGGGAGAAAGAAACTAAATCTTACCAACACAAAAAACCATAAAGACAATGAAACAAAAGCAAACAAACTCTCAGTCTCTTTGGAAGATGATGGAGAAACAATTCACTTTTCTAAAACTAGTAAGTAAAAGGTGAGAGTCAAGCATTTATCCTGTCTTTCCTATATGAATTGTTCCTCAGAGTAAACATAAATAGCTGAGGAGGGAATGTTTCTGTCTATTGAGTTATCCAGCTAACAAATAAAGAGGGAATAAAACAATTAGAATATGGTATTTTGTAAACCCTTATCAAAATAATGGATCTAGCAAATGATCATCAATGTTTGCTAACATCACAAAGAGACAATCAGACATATATACCTCTGAAGCCAAATCTAAGCTGAATGCAATGAAGCCTCAGGATCCAGCACCAATCACCAGGAAATGCTGGGGATGGTGGAACATGTTAAATGACACTAGTGTGATGGAGCCAGTAAATCCAGACCTTGGGAAACTTTGGGGGTAAAAAGGAAAAAAAATTAGATGAATGGGGAACCTATAGATTGAAAGAAACTTAAGAGACAGCTGACATAGCAACCACTGCAAAAAGCAGAACTTGTTTGGATCCTGATGTAAACAAATCACTTGTAAGAAAAAAAAGGGAGGGGGAGAGAATAGGAGAAATTTAAATATGATTAATGTTTGATTATATTAAGGAATTATTATTGCTTTTTAAAATGTGAGGAAAAAAGTGTAAGTGAGTAAGGCGATGGATATGCTAACTACTATATTTGATCATTATACAATGTGTACACATATTGCAATATACACTGTACCCCCATAAAACTGTACAGTCATTATGTGTCAATTTTAAGTTTAAAAAAATAAAGTCTGCAACTTTTTACTTCTAATGGAGCAATGGTAAATATATTCAGCTTAGAGCCGAATCCAAATTGTCTATATGTGCACATGAACATCAATATTTAAATAGCTTCTAACTTTACATTTTAGCATTAAAAATGCAAATATAAACTATAATATTTCCACTCTGAAAAACAGATAAAATGAATTTGATATTTTATTACGTTTTGAATTACACTACTTTTGTGTGTATGTGTAAAATTTCTAAGTGATAAAATTAGAAAAGAAAGAACATTGGGTTGTATTCTCATAAGTAAAAACAGTTGATCTGATGTTACACATTTGTGGGGAAAAATATTGCCTCCTGCTTTGAACAATTTTAGTGCAAAAGATGAAGTTTTCATTATGTACTAAAAGCTATAAACCAGAAATAATAATTTAACTACATTTAACTGTTTAAGTGCAGTATTTGCCTGTGTAACATCTGTAATGCATTAAGGCTAAATGTCAGGGTGTATGAAAGTGAACTAAGGATTCAAGTCCCTTATTGCCTAAGTTCTCTGCAAAGTTATTTACGAAGCTACATTAATTTAGTCCAACTACTAGCATACCATTAAAAAACTTTGGCTGGACTTTAAATTTATTATGGAAATAAATATGATCCTTTCTTTTTTTTTTCCCCCCTTTTTGTCTTTTTTCGTGTCCGGCAATGGATCGCAACCCTCAGTGTCGTGCCCGCACCTCGCTCAGCCAGTGAGCGGGAACCGGTCTGTATGTGGGATCCGAACCCTCGGCGGGAGTGCCACCATGCTCCCAAGTGGCGCAGTGTAGCAGTGCGCCACCGGGCCGGCCCAATATGATCCTTTCTTACAGAAATCTAGTACATAAGTGGGTTAGTCAAATAAGGATGTACTTAATAGATTTTGTGTCATGAACCTTTTTGATAAACTGATCCTCTTCTCAGGGGAGAAAAACATACATATAGATGACATTTTGCATTTAATTTCAAGATGTTCAAAGACAAAACTCTTGGCTCCAGGTTAAGAACTCTTAATCAAATGAATAGAACATTTGATTATAAATCAGCAAACTTAGATTCTTATCTGACTTTAAAGCTGCTGAACTTGTGACCTTGGGTAAATTATGTATTTTTTGTGCATTAAAATCTTCATCTACAAACGCGATTTTTTCTAACAGTAATAATTTAATTCTTAATATAAAGGAGAAATTTTGGCTCTCTGGAAGCATATCACCACATAAATCCTACGTGTTTTTATTATTGAAGGTAATGTATGACCTAGATACTTTGTACAATAAATAATGCCAATTTATTTATCTACATATATATTCCTTTTTTTTTTTTTTTTAACATTTGAATGATAGCCTCAAACTAATTTGGTTTTAGGCCTTTCCATTCTTACTGAGATTTTCCTAAAACGATGTATTTTTTTAAAATCACCTTTTTTTGATATATAATTGGCATATAAGTAATTACAGCATTCACTTCATTATCATTAATTGCTTCCTAATTCTTGGTTTTAGATAAAAATAATGCTGTATGGTTGTTTTTAAGGAATTTCAAATTGATGCCAGACCCTAACTAGAATGACTTGAAATCATTTAATTTGAAATGCAGCCCTACTGTGTTTGGTGTCAATTTTCCTATCTGTCTGAATCTCAGACAAGCAGTGGCCATGGCTCTTCATTGTCTTATGTATAATTTAACACATCCCTGGAATTTGTTTATGTTGTCCAGATCCTAAAAGACAGCTCTCTTGCCAAGTTCACCTTCTTAGCTAAATAGATATTGATTAAATCAGGGCAAGTAGAGATAAAACTTGGCTCTGTTAAATGTAAGGGTCAATCACTAAGAATAATGCAAACCACGAAAAGTTAGTGGAATTTGAGATCCTTTGTGGCAGGACGAGAATCAAGTTTTGGCCAGACTAACCGGTCATTTTGGAATAATGAAGTATCGACAATTGCAAATGAGAAGTTTGAATGCTGAAATCATTCTAATGAGCTATTAAAAACAAATCCCAAGTGCTATAAAAATCATTGGTAGATATGAAATCGTGGTTTAAGTGTGTTTGGGAATGATTCATTCTTCTTTTGTGGTTCTTGAAATGCTACAGGCTCAATGGCAAGCTGCCTGATTATTGTTGGAACTTTCTGTATTTCATTCCAAATAAAGATGATAAGCCACAAGGTAAAGACTATTTTCTATAAGGTTCCTCTGACTGAAAAACCGCCAACATACACTTTTCACTGCCATTACTACCTTGAAGTATATTAACAGTACCAGTATTATTTTTTAATTGGGAGACACAAAAGGCAAGATATATTTTCTTATGATTTTTTTCCTTCTTTTTAATAAGTTTTTTAAACTTCAAACTCTTTACTACTTGAAACAGAGCATCTTTTAAAAAGGATGGTGCACTTACCTAGTAGTATCCATTATTTGGAGTCACAGGATTTATTTAAAAAATTATTTTGTTAAAAAACCTCAAAATATGAGAATTGGCATGTAGTTCTATATAATGCATAGCACACTCATAATATTAAGTGAGGTAGACTGTATTTTTCCCTTTTAATGTTGATTATACTTGGAATGTAGTAATTACCTGTGTTACCATTTGCTTAATATCTGTTTTTCTCAATTGTTAGTAAGATAAATGAAAACACGATCATGTACATTTTATCCTTATATTTTCTAGGACTGAATGTCCATCAAAGAGGAAATCAACAGATTTTTCTTGATGGTTACATGCATGAATGCTGAATCTTTCAAACGTTTTAGGAAAAAAATTCATAGTATTAAGAATAAATCTAGTCTTCTAAAAATTATATTACGAAAATTTGTTAATTATATAGATCAAATTTGCCCTTCTCAGCAGTGTGCTCTGCCTACATAATCTTAGCATGATATTAAGATATCAGCTATCCATGAGATTTTCCTAGTGAGCCATGGCCCTTTGTAGACTGTGCTCCTGATCTGGAGGGAAGGATACACGTGAACCATTGCAAAGGAGGCCTTTGCAGAACGTCGGCATTCATTACATGTGTCTTCTAAAATCTCTCCTTCTGCTGATGACCAGCTTGCTTTTGAGAAGCCTGTTTACCATGTCCTGCTTCAACATTTTCAGCATTTGGTACTCTTTAATCTGCCATGGTTTTTTACAGGCTGATACCTATTTCACTGGGTATTGTTTTGTGTTGCTTGGTCTTTCTTGTCCCTTCTCTTGACTTTGTTTGTGCTGTTCCCTGACTTGGTTTATAAGGGCTCTTCACAGGTTTTGTTACATCTCTTGATTCCTCTCATGTGTGAACTGGCCCCAAGAGCACCCCAGGCAGGCATAATGCAGGATCACTCCTTTCCGACTGGGCATGGGCCTCTGGTGACAGTAACTTTATTTTAGTTTGGGCACTTTTTAAATTTTATTTTTCAGTATGAGCAGTTACCTCAATTTCCTTGAAACCCTTTGCATGTACTTTCCCCATTTAGTGCAGTGCGAATGGTTTCTCGATTTCTCCTTTTTCCAAAAAAAGCATGCAAATCTACCTTAGTTTTAAAACATGTTATAATAAGTATAATAAATGTAAAAATGTTCACAAGTGGACCCAATAAAGACAGGATTTTTTTTCCTGTGGTTTTTATACAATTATAAGAACAATGTTGTTTTATGAGTTCAAATTCTTACAGCATAAAGACCGAAAATGAAGTAGTAATTGCCAACTAGTAAGTGATAGATTAAAAGCATCTGAGAGTTTCTAAAGTGCCTTGATGTGTAAAATAAAGAACTATGGTATTAGTAAAAAAGAAAATTGCTGAAATTATGCTATGTTAATTCTGCCTTAGAAATAGCTATCACGGTTGAATCAGAATGTTAGGTTTTCTTTTTATTTTTCTGTCTTTAGATGAATATGCCATTATTTTTTTTCAAAACTCTTCAGGTGGTAAAACAAAGAGGTTCATCCAACAAAATGATCTGTGACATTCTATCTGCAAAAGCAACAAAAAATTGTAGTCTTTGATGGTAAATAAATGCATTAAAAACACCACTGGTGTATGGAAGCACACATCTTTCTACAAAAGGAATCCTCAGAAGAGAGGGGCTCAGAATAGCAGGTGAAGCATACCTGTGAATGGGTTCATCTTAATTTCTTCCCTATTTATCTTTTCGACTGATTCTTGATTTGTTTAGTTTTGCTTTATTTTTCTCCTCTTTATTGTAAATTGATAATTTATAATTGTATAAATTTATGGGGTACAAAGTAATGTTATGATTTATGAGTACAATATCGAATAATTAAACCAAGTTAAGTAACACATCCATCACCTCAAATACTCAACGTTTTCTTCTGATGAGAACATTTGGAGTTTGCTATCTAAACAAATTTGAAATGTACAATATTCTATTATTAATCATATTCACCGTGCTTTGTAATAGAACTCACAAAAATATTCCTCTTATAAAACTGAAATTTTATACTCTTTACCCAACATCTCCCCATTTCCCCACACTCCCAGCTTCTGTAAGCATTCTGCTCTCTGCTTCTATGAGTTTGATTGTTTGGATTCCATACATGAAAACCACATTTTTTTTTTTTAGATTCCATACATGATTGACATCATGTGGTATTTGTTTTTCTGTGCTGGCTTATTTTACTTATTATGTTTTCCAGTTCCATCTATGTCATTGCAAACGACAGAATTCTCTTCTTTTACAGGCTGAATATTATTCTATTGTGTATACATACTACATTTCCTCTATCTTTCATCTGTTGATGGACGCTTAGGTTAATTCCATAATTTGGCCATTGTGAATAGTGCTGCAATGAACATGGGAGTGCAGACATCTCTTTAAATTGATTTAAAATCTTTTAGGTAAATACCAAGAAGTGGGACTGCTGGATCATATGGTAATTCTATTTTTAGCTTTTTGGGGAGCCCCCATAGTTTTCTATTATGGCTATACTAACTTACATTTCCACCAACAGTATACTAGGGTGTGTTTCCTTTTCTCCATATCCTCACCAACATTTATCTTTAATCTTTTTGTAATAGCTATTCTGAAAGGTATGAGATGATATCTCACTGTGGTTTTAATATGCATTTCCCTAATGATTAGTCATGTTGAGCATTTTTTCATGTATCTGTTGGCCATTTGTATGCCCTCTTTTGAGAAATGTCTATTCAGGTCCTTTGCTTATTTTTTATTTGGATTTTTTGTTTTCTTGCTATTGTTTGAGCTCCTTATAAATTTCGGGTATTAATCCTTTGTCAGATATATGGTTTGTAAATATTTTCTCCCAATCTATAGGTGGTTCTTGCACACTGTCAGTTGTTTTCTTTGTTGTGCAGAAGCTTTTTAGTTTGATGTAGTCCCATTTGTCTGTTTTTGCTTTTGTCACCTGTGTTTTTGGAGTCATATCCAAAAAAAAAAAATCATTGCCCAGACTAACGTCGTGTAATTTTTTTCCTAAGTTTTCTTCTAATAGTTTTATAGATTATGGTTTTACATCTAATTCTTTAATTCATTTTGAGTTTATTTTTGTTTATGGTGTGGAATAAAGGTCCAATTTCATTCTTCCACATATAGATTTCCATTACCCAGCACCATTTGTTGAAGAGACTATCTTTTTACTGTTGCTTCTTCTTGGCACCTTTGCCAAAAGTCAATTGACTGTATATATATATAGATAGATTCACTTCTGGATTCTCTCATTTTATTCCATTGGTTGATGTGTCTATTTTCTTTGCAAGTATCACACTGGTTTAATTACTATAGCTTTCTAGTACATGGTTTATAGTATAGTTTTGAAATCAGGTAATGTGATACTGTTGCAGTGAGTTACTGTGAACTCGCAGGGAGAGGCAGGAAACACTGAGGCTTAAAACAGGAAAACAGAGTTTACTGACATGCTGGCATTGTCCCAGCAAACTTGAACCCAAAGGCTGAGCCCCAAACACAACAGGGCTGTTATTTTTATATTATAGTATTTCTGGGTTTTTGTAACAAGGCCAGAGTGGTGATCTTATGATCTCATGTGGTTATGACTTTGTCTTAGGATGGAAAATTTCAGCAAGTGAAGCAGAAGGGAAAATTCTGTTACAGGAGGCAGTGTGTGTTAGCCACAGTGTAAATCCAGGCCTGGCTACAGCTGCAGCTGGGTCTGTATGACATCCGCGTGAAGGTCTTGGTTACAGTATAGCGGGGCAAGCTGGGCAAACATGAGTGTCTAACAGCCGTAACCGGGCGGGACACAGCTGGGTAAGTAAGAGTGCTTCAGTACCTCCAGTTTTGTGCTTTTTGCTCATGACTGCCTTGACTATTCAAGTTTGTTTGGTTTTGGGTGGGTGGGATTTTTTGGTGGCTCCGTATCAATTTTAGGATTTTTAAATACTTCTATAAACATGACATTTTTGATAGTGATTGCATTTGATAGGAGATCACTTTGGGGTAGTACAAACATTTAAAAAATATTACCTCTTCCAATCCATGAACACGGGACAACCTTCCATTTATTTTTGTCTTCTTCAATTTCTTTTATCAGCATTTTATAGTTTTCAGTTTACAGATCTTTCACCACCTTTGTTAAATATATTCCTAAGCATATTTTTTTTGTAGCTATTGCACATGGAATCATTTCTTCACTCCAGGTATCACATGTTAGGGCACAAAACCAGCTGCAGCAAATTTTAGAAGACTGAAATTATATCTATCAAGGATCTTTTCTAACCATAATGGTATAAAAATAGAAATCAATACGGGAAGAATTTCAGGAAATTCACAAATACATGAAAATTAGACTGATTTTTAAAGATCTAATATATGTTTCAGCTAAGAAATCCCTTTTGAATGTCAGGATAAACCTGAAATTGGATAAGAACACCTTATGCCCTTTAGAAATTCTGTCAACAGTGATCTTAACTTTTTATATTAAAGTTAATGTGAGGGCTATAATTTAAAGTAATGCCCTATTTCTAACATTCTATGTAGACAATTCAAGCAATATGCACAAATTACTTCATGCCATGAATATTTTATTCTTTTCCTAAAACTGGATTAGGGGCAATCATAATTATATCTACTTTAAGCTTCTTGTCTTCCCTGTTGTAATAGAAACAAAAACTTTTGGAATCTTAAGATGTTAGAGTCCCTGATGTATTTTTTATTCTCTGAGGCGGAGATCAAAAGAGATTTCAGAGGTTTTAATTTCCTACAATTTAAAATAGCATTGTCTCCGAACAGTTGTGGGAACTTTCAGAAACACCAGTTTTGCAAGCTTTTCATCCTCAACCTTTCCATTCACAAATAATATCTATGCTACATGGTGACACTAACTTTTCACCTAATTACCTCTTAGGAAAAGAAGGCTTCTGATAAATCATTGCCTGTACTGACCTAGAGTTCTTCAAAAATATGCCTGCTGTTAAAATATAATGTGTGATAATGATGCAATTGGCTCATATTTTTTCATTTATTCATCTCATGGATTGACCTGAAATGTTCCATATTAATCTGCTTTAATAAGAATTTATCAAACACTGACTATATGAGTATATCTATATGTGCTGAGGGAGATACACAAAGGTCACCAGATACACTGTGGTTTAGAATTTAGTATTTTTACTACGTATAGGCATATTTCATTAAAATTGTTATTAATCTGGTGCTTTGAAATATATGGACTTTAATTCTCACGTTTTTAATATTTACTTTTTAGCCTTCTTTCCATAGGAATTAACATCCCATTAGTTAGTGCAGAATAACTTTCGCTTATATAATTTATATGCATAGTATTTTTAAATTTTTCACCAAAAAAGCATATGTGCAAGGTTATATAGTGGTGCAAAGAAAGGGATAAGGAAGACTTCTAATGAATTATTCATTTCAACAGAACAACTCTTGTTAATATCCGCAATTATGGTTAAAAGGTAAACACATGAATTAAAAAGAACAAAACCTACACTGCCCTTGACATGCATAAAAACCCCTCCTTCATTAGACAATATAGCCTTAATCAGCAATCATGCACCATATTTAAAGTATATGCTTATATAAGTTTGTTGAGTGTAATGGTAGCAAGCGATCCCATATTACCAGTGATGTTGGACACTAAATAATTATTGTTTTTATCATATTGTCATTATGTTATTGAATACCCACACCCAGTTGGCTCCATAAAAGGAGCATCTGAATGTTCTATAATTGGGCCGGCCCGGTGGTGCACTGCTACAGTGCGCCACTTGGGAGCGCGGCGGCGCTCCCGCCGAGGGTTTGGATCCCACATACATACCGGCCGCTCACTGGCTGAGCGAGGTACGGGCGCAACACCAAGGGTTGCGATCCTGTTGCCGGTCCCGGTCCGGTACGGGCGCGACACTGAGGGTTGCGATCCTTTGCTGGTCACGAAAAAAGACAAAAAGGAAAAAAAAAAAAATAAAAAATAAAAAATAAATAAATGTTCTGTAATTGTCATGACACCCTGAAGACCCCTTCACCATCCATGAGCCTGAGGATACCGTATTACCTATCCACCCTCTGGTTCTGCATATAACACCTCAGTTATTAACAAGACTGAATGAAGATTTTGGTTTGCAATGATTGTCTTGAGAGACAAAAATGTAGTATTCTACTTTGATATACATAAGCAAACAGCAAATGAGGCAGAGTGAGCTGCAACTAGAAATATTTTACTTGGTTTGAAATTATTTCATTAAATCTCTAGAGAGTGTGGTTGAGGGCAGGACTTGACTCTTATCTTTTAAAGTGTTTAACTTCTGAGAAATTTGGCAAATCCGGATGTTGCAATTATCACTTTCAGAACAATATCTATCTATGGTACTAGTTTTCCAGCCTGGCCGTCACGAGGGTCATGAAGTAGAAGATGCACATATTACAAGCTTCTTAAAGTAAGTTAAGGTAAATTAAGATTTATTGTCAAAAACAATAATATCTGGAAGTCAGTGGGATGCAAATAATTATGAAATAAATGTCAAAGTACCTTTAGAGAGGTTGCTCACAAGTGAATTCATTCTCTGGACATAAAATAATTTCTAGCAAATTTATTCCCTTTTGTTGCATTAATGATATATCTAAAATTATATCTGGTAAATACCTATTTTTAACATTAGAAAATAAGGTGTTCAAGAAATAACTGCTTTATGATGAGTTATGATTATTTGTAGTTCTCTAGTGTTATTCCAAAAATCTCTTGTTGATAAGTATAGTCCAGGTCAAGTTTTTAAGTAAAATGAAAGTATTACGCAACATACCTTTGTTGATTATTGCTATTATGCAGAAAACTGTGACATATAAGGCCACATATACTATTACAAAGTATTACATGATGCAGAGGCATCATTCCTAAAATTCTAAGTAATTTTTTTATTGCATCATCAGTAGCACTAGATGTTTCTGGGATTCATTACAAATGACACAAATTGGCATACTCTTGAACTTTCACTGTGCATTTTCTAATCCGTAGTGCAACGAAGTGAAGATTCTATGTTGAAATGAAGTGAAGACAGAGTACATATCTCCCTTATTCTCCGTATTCTTCTGACAAGAGCCAATGTTATATGGAAAATTATAATTAAAACATTTTCCCTTAATTATTGAGCCAAATAACCATTGTTCTTATACTTGATGGATTTCTGGGAGGAAGCAATGAATGACATATAGCAGAACTGAATGACATTAACAGAGGGTTTCATCTTAAACTACTTTTTTAGTCCAGATTATGATAGTGATCATTAGAATTTCACAAAAGTGGAATAGAATAACTCTATCACACAAGTGTGACGGATTTCTTTTGAAATTTTATCCCTGAACAGTCAATTTTGTGCTAGTGAGCAATGCCCTTTTTTCTCCAATAATTGTAAAATCTCTTCAAAATCTTAGTTTTATATTTGGTGGGTGGCTAGAGATAATCTGATAACACACTTGGCCTTTTAGAAATTCGGCACACCATTCTTCTCAATATCCTGCATTATTTTGTTTCCTACATTCTTATCCTTTTCGATTGGAAGTCATTTACGATTTCATTTCTGATAAGCTAATTGACTTAAAAATTTCTACATGATCCAAAATAATAATTTTAAGTGCAGAAACAATTCATGTTCCAGCTCATGGGCTATATAAAATAACATACCAATGCTGTACTCTATTTTTTTTAAGTTTTTCCTTTCATGTATACTCATTTTTATTCTTATGTTAGACAAATATTCATTTCAGAAAGTATAGGAAAATGCCACCCAGTGAAAAATCTTCTCTAATAAAAAAGTATTTTTTTAAAAAAAAATTGCTGGGTTTTTTAAATTATTTACTTTCGTTTAGACGAACTACGTTTTATCTGTGTTGACTTGTGCCCTCATTCATTTAAGATCTTAGCCTCTGTGTTACTATCTTTCTCACTTCCCCTAGCCCAGCTATTACTCCAGTCGATGTAAATGACCTTTGAATTCCTCCTCTAGTGATCTTCACCTCCACTCTGCTTTAGCCACTCACTTTCACGGTCATACATTTGTTATCACCTCAAACGGTGCCAACTCTGAAATGTTATATAATGAAACAATAATAATAATAAGCCACTCTCAGGCCAGGACCTTCTTCCCCACCCATTCATATCCTCTCTCTCTCCCCCTCTCCCTTTCCGCAATTGATAGGCTTCTACTTTTACCCTTCACGGGACGCTTTGTGCTTTGGTCCTTTAATTTCTCCCTGTTAGCTTCATTCTACCTCTTCCTGATTCCCAAATAAATTTAGATTTTATAACCCGGGAAAATTCTTCGTTGTGAGGGGTTGTTCTGTGCCTTGTAAAAGATTAAAAAGCATCCCTGACATTTACCCAGTAGATTCTGTTAGTAGCCCCTTCCCATTGTAACAATCAAAAAGGTCTCCAGAAACTGTCAAATGTCACCATGGGGGCACAAATGCCCCTTATGAAAACCCAAAACATCAACCTCTTTAAATGTTTTTTTTTTTTTTTTTTTTCTCGCCAATATTCCTATGTCTATTTATCCATCGTCCATCCATCGGTCACAATTTCCTGGAGACACAGCGATCTTGAACAAACCACAGTCTTTATCCTTACTCTTGGGTTACTGAACACAGCTTTAAAAAATTACATAACGAATTTCAATTTCATTTCTGCACAGGAGTCTTTCCTGTTTTCTCTAAGTTTCACTCTTCCACTCACTCAGTATCTATTTCAATTGTTGTCCGTGTTCCTTAGGATTCCCATGTGCCTCTCTTGGCCCACATTCTAATAATACATGGAGAAAATAAAGCCATCAGCAAATAAGTCTCTCAAATTTCTGCTCCTGAACCTGAAAACATACCTTCCTATCCTTTCCTCTTTTCTTCTCGTTTAAGTGTAAGAATAATTTCCCCTCCTGCCCAATTTCTGCATATGCCAACCTCAATCCTGACCTTTTCAATCCTGCTTACTCTGTTTCTTACCCTCTCAACAACATTTAGCCAGTTTCAAACATATCTGCACAATTTATCTTTCCATTTATTTATTTATTTCTGTCTGTTCCTTAACCTAAATTCTGAAAAAAAATTAAATTTCCAGTATTCCTCAAAGAGCCATACTCTGACCTGTATGTACCTCAACCTACTTGATATGAACTTCTCTAGCAGCATCGTATTGTTATATTTGACTTCTTAACATTTTGCTACTGTTGAATTGCTTAAAAGAATAATTGCTGTTTCTTCTTAAAATACCAATTTCCCCTTTTTTTGATACCACACATTTCTTGTTTTTCTTTTGATTCTAGGACATTCTTTCTTATAATCCTTTTAAAGCTTTTTGTCCTTTACCTGTGCATTTTCTTCAGGGTTCTATCTCCAACCCTGCTGTCTTCTCACTGCATACGATTTCCTTGGTAACTACACTCTCTAACAGCTTACATTTTCGTATGAATCTGTCCAGACTCCCATCTTGCCCTTCTAAAAAATACTTACACTTATATACTCAGAGCCAGACTAATCATCTTGCCACACAAACAAAATACTTAACATATTAGAGAGTGTCTACTATTTTCATGCATTGTTAGGCACTGGCAATATGATGACCAAAAAACAAACAAACAAAAACAAATCCACCCTCCACCCCCCAAAAACAAAATCCAGACACTTACTGCATCTAACAGGAAGAAAGAAAATCAGTGAATCAATCAGAAACAATAAAGATTATTATCAAGAGTTTAATTAGTTAGTTATAATTTTTCAATGCTACAGAGAAGAAGAGGACATAATCACTCAATCCTTGTATTTATTTGTTCACTATGTATATCTATTCTTCCGTCTAAATGCAGCTTGTGTATGCCTACTTCTATCTGCTTTAACACCATATCTCAAAAGATCTTCAACTTTTTTCTGAATTGTTGTATGACAGCTTCTTAACTGCTTTTTCAGTCTCCAGTTTTGGACCTCTGAATTCACCTCAGAATATAGTCAGAAAGACTTTGCTAAAATTCAATCATGTTATTCTTCTGTTTAAACTCCTTAATAATAGCCATATGTATTTACTATGTATCACACACACTGTTCAAAAATTTCTCATTTAACCCTTTCATCTATATTAAATATTGTTATTGTCTCTGTTCTACAGATAAGCAAACTGAGAGGCATGGAGGAAATATACATCATGTTCAAGGATAAATTCGATCCATAGTAGGACTGAAATGAAAATTTTCATGGATCACTCTTCTGCTTCAAATTATTCAAATACTGTTTCTGCTATAAGAGCTAAACAGGCATTTCTCAAAGGAAGGTATACAAATGGCCAACAGACACATGAAAAAATGCTCAACATCACTCAGCATTCGGGAAATGCAAATCAGAACCACACTGAGATACCATCTCACCCCAGTTAGGATGACTAATATCCAAAGACTGTGAATGATAAATGCTGGCGAGGTTGTGGAGAAAAAGGAACTCTCATACACTGTTGGTGGGACTGAAAAATGTTGAAGCTTCTATGGAAAATGGTATGGAGGTTCCTCAAACAATTGCAGATAGATCTACCATATGACCCAGCTATCCCACTGCTGGGAATATACCCAGAGGAATGGAAATCATCAAGTCGAAGGTATATCTATTCTCCAATGTTCATTGCAGCAGTCTTTACAATAGCTAAGCGTTGGAACCAGCCCAAATGTCCATCATCAGATGAGTGGATACGGAAAATGTGGTATATCTACACAATGGACTCAGGTATAAAAACGAATGAAATACTGCCATTTGCAACAACATGGATGGACCTTGAGAGAATAATACTAAGTGAAACGAGTCAGGCACAGAAAGAGAAATTGAAAACTTCTAACCTGCATCATCTGCTTTTGTAAACGGGCTTGCTCTAACTTAGGAACAGTGAAGCTATCTTAGAAGCTGTTACTGCAAGACACACCTTGCCCCCTCCTCCGGGCCAGCTAGACACACAGGATGTTCTGCTAGCTTGCAAGAGCTAAGAAATGTAGGTTACGGTAGAACATAAAACTTTCCACATAAGCATGTTCTCTAAGGAACCTCTGGGTAGGGGTCTTATCACACCTGGGTAAGTGGAGCAAGAAGTGTGGTTGCTTGAGGAGGTGTCTCTGAGAATTGGCCTACTTCTCCCCTACACAGGAAGAGCTCAGAGCTGACAGCCTATGGTTTTCTTGCTAATACAGGCACAGGCTTGTAACCACAGAGCTATGAGGTACAGAAGTACTTAGCTGATTTTATGTCTCTACATAGCTAAGTCAAACCAGCGGATGACCAAGTGTTTACCAGTAAAGAAGTCAGAAGGGAAATCCCCTAGAAACGGATGGGTGCCAACCAATGAGCTTTAGGGTCACTTAAGTTAGCCAATAAACACTGCTTATGGCTTTGTCTCCTGGCTGCCAGAAAAGTTGCCCCTAAAAAATGTTTAAAAAGACAGCTAAAAAGCCTAACGGGGTCTCACCTCAGCTTGGCGGTGAGATCCCAACGCGTTGGAAATAATAAGCCTCTTGCTAATTGCATTGCTCGTGGTCTTGTGGTCTCTTTGAGGCGAGTATTCCGGTTCTATGTGAGATTGGGATTCATCCCAAATCTTACAAAATACCACATGTTCTCACTTATTTGTGGGAGCTAAAAATAAATTAAAAATAAACAAAGAACCTGTGGGGGGAGGGAAGAAGACATAACAATTCCAATTCCTTGAAGTTGATACACAAGCGAACAGAAAGGAGGTTGTTGCGAGGGAGGGGGGAGAGGGAGGACGGAGGGGGGAGAAGGAGGACAGAGGGAGGTTTCGGTAATGGGCCACAATAATCAACCACATTGTATATTGACAACATAAAATAAATGTTTTAAAAAAAAGAATAAAATATAAATGCCTTACTAGTCATATAAGCAGGATCTTGACCACTCTCTGTCTCCACCTTTATACACTGAGTCTGTTTTGATTAAAAACCCTCTAACTCAATGACAATGAACTTATTTCATACCAAACCATGCTGATGTCAGAGGTAGGGCCCGTGGGGCCCGGTAGTCGGCCTCGACCCTCCCAATCCTCTTACCAGGTTCCTGACTCCACCACAAGAAAGAATTCAAGGGCAGAGTCACAGTAGACAGTGAGAACATATTTATTGTAACAGAGAAGAAATACAGGTTCCACAGGGAGTACAGCATGATCCTCATACTGAGCAGGGCCCACACCAAGTTTAACACGAAAGTAAGTTCAGTACAGACATCAAATCTAACACAAAAGCAAAAAAAAACACACTTAAAGTTCAGTACAGAGTGCAGGCTTGCTCAAAAGTATGAGCACCCACCTTCTGAAAGTAAGTTTGATACAAAGTATACACACCTCAGCCAGCAAAGTACAGGTGGCCTCCAGGGAGATGAGCAACAGCTAGTCCTTCAGGTGGGATTAGGCTTTTACAGTTTTTCTATCTAATGAATATTCAGTTAAGGGGGTGGTTCCCAGTTATATGCACCAAGCATTTTCAGGAATGTTTTGTGCTCCCCATTGAGCATGCCCAGCCACTGGATTGCGTAAACCAGCCCCTTGGGGTCTCATTTTCCCTGTGTTGGTGCTAAAAATAGGTCTAACTGGCAACAGTAACTTTCATCCAGGGAATAGCTCAGAGGAGGGGGCCTGAGCCCTCCAGTGGCTGGAAACCCAGAGGCATGTCCTGAAATCAATTCAAGAGAAACTGAGTACCTCCTGTATCAATGCCATACTTTTTTTTCACCCATAGGGTTCTGCTTTCTCTTGTAGGAACTACACTCTCCCATCAAACTGTATGCCCCTAATCCACCAATGGAACATCCTTTGTTCCATTACAACCTTTGTGACTCATTCCAACTCATTCTTCCAGAATCAGCAATCTCAGACTGTTTTCCAAACCCAAACAGAGATCGCTGTCCCTTTTATTTTTCCCCTTCCTAGCACTTACCCCTCCTCTTATCACTGTCTGACTCTTACATCTGAGTAAGTTTTCTGAAGGCAAGCATCGTCTACTTATGTCAAACGTCGTGTGTGAAACATTGTAACCACTCTAAAAACACTTGTTTCAGTGGTTAACTTTATCTAACCTTTGTTTTGTCCTTGATGCATGGGAGCCTTCTCAAATATCTTTATAATTTAATCTTTTTCATGTGCCAATCTATGTCTGGGAGCAGGTTTCTTTTTATTTTACGTTTTGAAATGTAGGTGTAACTCTGTTTTCATGTTTATATGGATGTCTTATTTTTATTTCAGCACTTCAAATTTTAGCAGATGATGCCCGTGGTGGTGGTGGTTGTTTTTTTAACATGTCTGTATATTTATATTCCAATGTTGCATGAAACGAGGATTCCTGGTGTATTAGTCCATTTCCTGTTTCTTATAATGGAATACCTAAAACTGGGTAATTTATAAAGAAACGAAATTTATTTCCTATAGTTTTAGAGTCTGGGAAGCCCAGTGTCCAGGGACCGTACCTGGTGAGGGACTTCTAGGTGGGAACTCTCTGCAGAATCCTGGTGGTGATGCAGAATATCACATGGTAAGGATGGCACGAGCTCTTTAATGTGTTTATTTCATGTCTTTATAAAACCACCAGTCTACTCTTTGATAACTCCTTAAACCATTAGCCCATTACTCCATGAATAGATTAATCCATTCACAATGGCACAGTCCTGACAAACCGATTACCTCCTAAAGGCCCTTTTTAAATATCATAATTGGATTTCCCACCCTCTTAGCACTGTTACAGTGGGAATCAAGTTTCCAATACATGAACTTTTGGGGGACATATTCAACCCGTAGCACTTGGGTAATTTTCAGGAGATAGAAACCTGGAGACACTTGTCCTATCCTTATCTAGAGACATTTATTTTCATGACAAAGGGTAAGAACCCAAGGATCTTCTGTTCTCTACCCAAGGGGAATTCATTTACATTAGGGCGATGAGTAAGTCTTCTCTCAGGAGGGAGGGGTGTCAGCTGGACAGCATGTCTATAAACAACCAGACTCCTAAGTTTGGGGCTCTTCTGTGGTATGATACGCACACATATCAGCCAGTCCACAGTGCTCTCATTGCATCATCCCAGAAGGGAAAAGGAATTGAGGGGTAAGGGCCTGATACAGTTATAACCATAATAATAACAATCTGCCTTGCTCCATAAACCTTATGTTTGCATTCATGATAGTATAAACAAACATAGATATTAAAAAATTTTCAACTTTCTGCTTTTTCATAGAAGTCACGTTAACTAGTGAAGAATACTAACTTGTGCAATCTGCTTCTGTACACCTAGCTTGCTCTAACTTAGCTACAGTAAAGCCATCTTAAAAGCTGTTATGCCTAGGGGTACACTTTACTAGAAACTACTGAGAATGATAAATAATTTTCTTAAACATTCTTTTGGTTTTTCTGGCATCATTTTCACACATGTAGAAAAGAGCAGCATTTGAAGGTGTCTCACGGCAAACTGATTGGACTGCTGCATGGGTTCCAGCCACCTCGGGCTCTGCCTGGTTACCCTGTTTGCTGAGAGGATTAAATGTCAGCCACCTGTAGCCTATCTGCAGCATCCAGGTGTGCCACAGTATACTGGTAGGTAATCTTGGCTCTAGAAAATCATTACAAATAATATTTCTTTGTCCTTGTTTTGCAGAAATTCAATAACCTACCTCATTGTTGGTACTGCTGGGTTTTTTGTTATTTTGTATACAAAAGTAGATTTTTTAGTGAAGAAATCCATCCAGACCAGGTGCTTTCCCATAGACAGAATTAAGTATTGCATTTGGCCCCGTCTACTGTCAACTATTCCCAGCTATAATGCTGCACTTGTGGAAACATCTCCTAGCATATATTGTGCTACTAGTGGTCACCCCTTTCCCCCTTGAGTTCCTTCCTTTTTTTCTTACTTCTGCTATTTCTATATTCTTTTATTCCAGCAAATTACTCTTCTAAGGGTAATTGCCATATTTATGGATGCCTTCTCAAAATTACTTGTACTGTAAGAAAGCAGATGGACCAAAGTCCCACCAACATGGAGCTACAGGTTTCTAAAAGTTTCAGTGTAGCCAATAATTTAAATTTTGGATATATTTAGGCCAAATTGTCAGTCCAAGTACTTGGATGCATAAATATTTCTAATTGGACTTGCTACTTTGCCTAAAATTAAATAAAAACTGATCTTATCCTATGCTTCATGTAGGAAAGTTCTTGCAGAACTTTTAAAGAATTTCAAGTTTATCATAATTTATTTTAAAAGAATTCAAAATTGCTATTGAATCATATCATAATTTAAAAATTATTAAATGGAGTATTTTAAAATACAAATGCAGTCTCAGTACTTTCAAAATCTGTCGTAATCAGCTCATAGTACAAAATTAAATGATTCTGCTTTGTGTTCCATTTAAATTTTGTGAAGGTTTTAAATGTCTTATTAGAATTAGGATAATCTGTTAACAGAGAAAAAATGTAATTATTTTATGGTGAACATTCATTCAAGCTATTCCTCTGGGTAAGGCAGTGTGCTAAGGAATTCTGGAATATCAAAATAAATATGTAAAGTCAGGAGAGAAATATATATCAGAATGCTTCTTGAAAAACTACTTCATACCTACAAGTTCTTTTTTCTTAATCTTAAAGTCTATTTGGGGAGAATAGACAAACACACATGAAGAATCCATAACCAAATAAAGTCAAGTAGAAAATTCCAGAGCAGGGTTTTGGCTACTTTATAATTCCTAATGAGGAACAGTCATTCATTTTTAGGGGACGAAGAGATCAATGTAGACCAAAGTTGTCGATGAAAACTTTACAAGAAGGGAGTAATGATGGATTGGAGTTGAATGGGCCATGAGGGCGGAGGCAATCTAAAGAAGGAACGAGACCCACATAAGAAGAACAGGATTTTGAAAACTCACTGGAAACCAGCTGTGGGTATAGCAGTGAGAGTGTGAACCGGAGGAAAAATAGATCATGAATGATGCGTCTTGTTGAAGGTGAATAATGGATGATGTAGGTTTGTAAAGCTGATTCTGTGCTGAGAGAGTAGGAGACCAACTTCCAAAAAAAGGAAAATGTGGGTCTGAAGCATCTATTATCTTTAAGGATCATGAGTTATGGAAAAAGTACACTATTTGTTCAAACAAATAATTTTGCTTTTGAACTTTTCTCTCATTTTCTACTTTAATGTGATATTCATAAATCTCACATCTTCTGTTTGATTCTTCTGCTGAAACATTTGGCAACTGAGTATATATTTTTAATAATGAATATGAAACATTTACAAAACCAGTTAAAAGAAAAAAACAATGATGGCTGAGGAGGAATGACTGATTGAAGACAAAATTAATAAAAGTATATTAAGTAATCCCAGAAAATGGTACTGATTATAGAGGCTGAGAATATCTCAATAGCCTGAAATTAACAAGACTAATTATTTCAGCATTTTATTTTTCACTTTTTCTTTGGCACTTTAAATAGTATCTCATAGATATTTGCCTTTAATTTTCATTAAATATTAAATTTTTGTCATAGATATTTCTTCCTATTTTAAAAAATCTTTCATTTCATTTCTCTCTCAACGCTTTAGGTTCTACTACCATAGCTTTGTTACTTTCTGAATTAAGAAAAAAGATAGTGTTACCCACTTCTGCAATTTTCTCTTATTTCCCATTTGAGTTTCTGATGTATAAAGTTTTTATTAAAAGTTTTCTCTCACCATCTTCTTTTGTTTGCAATTTTTTAATGTTTATTCCTGGTGATTTTTTCCCCCTATGGGGGAGTAAATTAAGTGAATGCCTTTCTCTTAAAGGAAAGGCTCTTATTTAACGTGAGAAAAAAAATGTTCTCTAAAATTCAAAACTCCACTATAGAAGTATAAATATTATCCCACACATTCTGTTGATATTGAGAACATGAGTATTATAATGAGAAGAGTTACACAGAATCTTGTCTTTTACAACTATTCTAGGAAATGCATGTATTTTTTGACTATGCTGTTCTGCTCCTGTCTCAACCTTTTAGTCCTATGACCCTCTGCTGAGAGCAAGGCCTATTTCAAGCAAGTGTCCATTTTAATAAATTAATCCTAAACCCTCTTAGTTCTTTGGAGATGTAGTTTTAGCAGAAAGGAAATTGGCCTTGTTTATTTCTTTTCTTTTGCTGCCCTGAGTGGATTTTCATGCTTGTAAAAATGAGATGCTGGCAGCAACCAGGATTAAAAGAAGGAGGATATCGGGCCCTTTTTCTCCTCTCGCTTTGCAAAGCCAATTTCATTCTTATAAGTAACCTTCGTGCTCTTGCAGACTTGAGTCTCTCCTGTGCAGAAAATTAGGACAACATCTGAGGATGTCTAGGATGAGGACAACTGTCCACCAGGGATCAAGCTAAGATTGGTAAACCAATTTTCACTTGTAAACAATGCCAGATTCAACCCATTCTCCCATGGTGAGGCACTGTAGTGCGTCATTAACCCACTGTGCCATTTAGCAGCTTCCCTCTGCTTGCTATCTTATGAATTAACATCTTCCTGCCACCACACCAGAGCCTGAGTTTATTTCTACCAGGAGTGCTGATGAATGAACAGCAGTTCTCTGTAACAAGGAATCAGGACACAGCTCTTTCAAATTTTCAGCTGAAAGCAATAGCAATTTGCTATTCAGTCCATCTTATCATCATCATTGGGAAGAGAAATCACAATTTTAAGACTAGTTGCAATGTGCTGTCAACCCAATATCTTGTAATTTAAATATATAATACTGTGGTTAATAATTAATGGTTTTACCTCTGTAGGTGGGATCTGAATTTGGCTCCAAAAAAGAAATCCTTCTGAGCTGAAATATTCTTTGAGACTCCAACATCTTATGAAGTTCCCCCTCAGTCAGCCTCCTTGCCTTCTTATTTAAATGATCTGCCATATAATGAATCTGGATCAAAAGCTCCAAGCTTAAAATATACAACAAAAAGCTGCTTCGGGGTGAAGAGTTTGGATCCAAATCAAAACGTTTCTGTGCTCTGGGCATTATCACATGCAGTTAACTGCTGGGAAATACTGATGTTCAAAAGATATGGGGGAAAAAGGCACCTGCTTTCTCATGCTGGTTTATGTTTGTCGTCTTGATAAAAATGCAAGGCAGCATATGCAGAAATTGTGCGGAAACACCATTCACATGGTAATTCCTTTGTATTTGAATAATTTCTTTTCAGGTGCTGGACTGAATGCCAGACCCTGGGAGGATTTGATTATCTCCCTGCCTTAAGTTCTTCCGTGACCGTATTTTAGTGTCCAGCTCACGTTTTTGATCAAAGAGCACTACTTTGTCGGGTGTTCAGAATGAAGGTGCTGCCCCTTGATTTTCCTGGATGATAAGCCATGACTTCAGAGAAAGGCTTCTCGCATGTATTCATCTAGGGAATATTAGTAACAATATAGCCAGGGAAAGAACTCTTTAATTCTTTCAGCCAAAATCTTTAGTTTAAATGCTGTTTAACGAGTAGAAGAATATTTGGGTAGAATCAAGGAAACCTCCCATAAATCAAGCCTCTGATAAACTTAAGTGATACTCCCCTGTTTAAGTTCCAATTTTACTCTGCATTTCCATAACATTAGGTGCACTGGCTGCTTGTTCTCACAATGTATACCTGCCTGATATTTAAATTCAGGAGCTCTGAGCATTATTCTACTTATAGCAAGAAAAGCTTAAGATATTTCAAAAGTTATCCTGGAAGTACACAGAAGTGTTTAGAAAATTCAAAGCATATTGAAAACAACAAAAAATGTATATGTAAAAATCTGTGATACATTAGACCAGAGAGGGTTTGAGGGTGTAATCTCATATTCAGTTATAAATAATCGCTAGTGATTTGCTTGGAGGTCCATGTTGAAATGAATGACAGACTGTGGCCAATCTCTGAAGATATAAAATTTTTGGTAAGTCATTAATTTTCATCATTTGGGCAGAAGGTGGGAATGTCACACTGTTGTTCCATAGCCTCCACTCTGACCCTAGGAAGCCTATGGTGAAGTGCATATGGAAACCAACTTGCAAAAACAGCATTTCAAAGGTCAAATACATGCTGTTTTTTTCTTAAATTCACCAATACCTCCTTTTCAAATCATGTTATTAATTCTCAAAAACCCTTTAGATTCCGCTAAATTGTTCTCCTATAAGAGGCATCTTTCTGACTAAATTAATAGTCTTAAAATGTAATTGTACTAAGGTATTTGGATTTTAAATTCTTTCTACGCAAAGCTTAATATTTGAAAATATTAATTCATAGCTAACTTGACAGCCAATAAAATACACTGCTAATGGAACAGTGGGTGTGTCTCTTCTAGGGGCTCAAAATCAAAATTCATATGTTTCAACCATGGAGATGGTTAGTGATAAACAAGAAGTGGTGTGCTGGAGCCAGCTTGTACAGCTTGTGAGATTTGATTGTGAAATCCGCAGTACTCTCCTGAGCAGGTTGTCAAACACAGCCATTACTACACATTTAATTGTATGAACTTATAACTAAGTAAATAATTTCAAAAATAAAAAGAATACATTCTGAAAAGTTACGAATGCATTCTGAAAAGTTATCAGTTCCTAATTATTTAACTACATTTTGCTGTTATCTATGTTCTAGAAATTATTTATGCTATTCTATATAGTGAAAATAGTATATAGTTATGTGTCAATGCACATTTCTTACCACCTCTCCGTTCAGTGATAGCATGCTGGTAGCTTGAAATTGACATAATGGGAATGTTTACATCACAGAAATTGGCAAACACTGAAATAAGGGCATGATTTGTTATGTTGATTGTCTAGACCATGGATCAGCAATCTTTTTTTGTAAAGGGCTGGATAGTGGATATTTAAGGCTTGCTGACTATATGGCTGGTCTTTGTTGGAACTACTGTTTTGCTGCTGTGTAAAAGCAATAATAAATAATGCATAAATACATAGGTGTGGCTATGTTCTAATAAAATCAAATTATCAAAACCAAGAGGTCAACCCACTGACCATAGGTTTCCTACCTCTGGTCTAAACTAAAGAAAGAAAGAAACAACAATCTCAATAATATGTTGTATTTTCAGAAGGAGAGAACAGAATTGTGGTTACTAGAGGTGGGAAAGGGGAAGGAGACTGTGGTTAGTAAGAAATTTGTTAATGGACACAAGAAATGATTACATTTTGTAATGATGAATATGCTAATTATTCTGATTTGATCATCACATATTGTACACAAGTATTTCAAATATGTATAATCAATTATGTTTCAATAAAAATAAAGATCCAAACTTCTGACCAAAAAAAAAAAAAAGCAACAGAAAAATGTTAATCACGCTGATTAAACTTAACAATATATCATTTTGAAATCATTACATAGTGAATAGCACAAAATTTGGAGAAAGAATTCTTTCAATGTTTGAAAACTGTTATATGATTCAGTAAGTCATATGTCAAAAAGACTCAGAAGCAAGTTTGAATTGTCTTACATACAGAGGGGAAATTTGAGAATCACTAAAAATAATGCAATGGATTGAAATACATCAGATTTGTTTACATGCATGAGTTTATATTAATTCTAAAATAAAGATTGGTAGTGACCTATGAGGATGCTAGGAAACGAACCCATTATTTTGAAAACTTCCACATAATGGAAAACAATCAAGATTATTTTTTCTATATGAACTATACTTCAGAATGCTAAATTAGTTTAAAAGGTGACATTTTACCCTATGAGATTATTTCAGCTAATATATTAAGAAGAAACAATAGAATGTCAAGATTTTATAACTCGGAAATGATGTCACCAAGATGGCAAAATAGATGATCCCAGTGTCGCTCCCCATCATGAAACAGATCAACCTACAACTATTTAAACACAAGACACTGCCACTCTGTAATCACTAGAACTTGGGGCAAGAGAAGACTGCTGAGTCCATGAAGGCATGGAAAGCCATGGCAAGTGGGAGGAAGTATTACTCTGATTAGATGCAGCCCCAGTCACACACGGAGCAGCTACCTAATTGTGGAAACCTGCAGCAGCACCATTGCATGAGGACACCTGGTGTCTGCAGGGAGAAGTGTGCCATGACTATTGTCCAAAAAGAAAGAAAATCACTTCAGTATGCACCATCCCAATTTCCAGGCCAGAGAAACACCTGCACCTTCACGGGAGGAAGAAACCGCCCATAGGTCAGTGAGTCTATACAGGGAACTTGTGTGGTACCTGCTGCACAGGAAATGTTTGCAGTTTTTCCCAGAATGAGAAAAAAAAGTGAGGCAGCAATTTACCTCAGGCACAGAGTTCAAGTTGTGGTCCCCACAGAAAGTTTCCCCCCGTCCGGGAATTAACCACAGTACAGTAAATTAATCCCTGTGCAGTTTTTAAGTGGTAGTGATTGTTCTTAAGCTACCACAGAATGGAAAAATAAAAAACACAGACCAGAGACAAAGTTCTGACATTGAGCAGAAAAGGTCTGACACAATGAAAAACACCTGTAAAAACTAGCTGTCCTCCTCAGACACCCAGGCAACAACATAAAGACATAAAGATCAAAAAGAACAGAAACTATGACACCACTAAAGGAAATCAGCAAGAGCCAGAAAAGGACCCAGAAGAACAGTGAATTTATTTAAAATTATCCTTTTAAAGATGTTTGGGGAGTCACTAAAAAATACAAATAGAAAATTAAATGATACTTGGCAAACAATCCAGGAATAGAACAAGAAACTTGATAAATAATCATTAAAAAAAAAATCAAATAGAAATTCTAGAAATAAGGAATACATTATTTGAACTTGATAGAAAGCTCAAATAATAACAACAAAGCACTTGCAAAGAAATATAATGAGATGGATGGAAAACTGTAGAACTAAAGATATTTAAAAAGCAAATCAGCCAACTTCAAAGTTGTGATCTTAATTGGATCGTAATTGAAGTAAATTTGTGAAATGTGAACAATGAGCAGATGTTCAATGATAAAGAATTATTGTTATTTTTAGGTGTGATAATGGCATGTTTATAAAAATGAGTGCTTGTCATCTAGAGATGTTAATGAAGTGTTTGCAGATTAAATGAAATGATATATAGGATATAAAATTATATTTCTTATTTCAAAATACTCAAAGAAAAAGCAAGGGTATAATTATATAATAAAGGAGGATTAGCCTTGAGTAGATAATTTATTTTTTTATTTTTTTGTGTCTTTATTTTACGTTTTTTTCTTGTTTAAGTTTTTTATTTTAACATTTAGTTGTTCATATTTGTGGGTGGAGTGTGTTGTTTCACTACATGCATACACTGCACAACAATTCACTGAGGGTACGTAGCACTGTTTTGTATCCATTACACGATACCTCTCCTTCCCCCACCCTCCTTCCCCTCCCAGCCTCTGGTAACCAATATTTTACTCTCTATTTCTATGAGAACCACTTTTTTTTTGTCCTTCTGACTTCACTTAACATGATAGTGTCAGATTCCATCTGTGTTGCTGCAAATGATAGGATTTCATTTTTTTACAGTTGAATAGTATTCCGCTGTATATATATATACCACAGTTTTTTATCCATTCATCCATAGATACACATTTAGGTTGATGCCATTTCTTGGCAATGTGAATAGTGTCGCAATGAACATGGGATAGCAGGTGTCTTTTTGATATATTGATTTCATTTCCTTTGGGTGTATAGCTAGTAGTGGGATAGCTGAGTCTTAAGGTAGATCTATTTTTAGTCCTGTTAGGACCTCCATACAGGTTTTCTACAACAGCTGTACCAGTTTACATTCCCAACAACAGTGTAGGAGAATGATAATTATTGAAATTGGGTGTTGGGTGCATAAGCATTCATTATACTATTTTCTCTCCACTTTGTATACATTTGAAATTTTCTACAATAAAACAAAAAAGAATGTAGACTCTAATGCTGTAGTAGAGTTAGGTTTCTTATAGCTCTCTGATACTGATGATAGATTTTCTTAAATTATTGGCAACTTTTTCACTAATGTTGAAATCAGGTTCTCAGGCATGTCTCTAGTTCATTTATTCATCTACTGTCTTCAAAAACTATTTAATATCCTATTACCTTGTCTCAAAACATTTTGTACCCTTACTCTCAGCTTATAGCATTTAAAGAAATTCAAAGAGCAGTTTTATAGGTTTCTACCACTGTACCCACCCCCAAGCCTGCCTCTGAATGCTCTTCTTTCCATGCTCCTGTCTACAGCCCCTCAACTAGTGCTTTAGAAACCAACCACCTGATGTCTGCTCAGAGACATTTGTCCATGAGTTGTCTCCTTTCTCTCCTGTTATTATTTCCTCTCTCTTCTCCATTATTTTCATGCTATTAGTTCATCTTAAACAAGAACTTATCTTAACCACACCCACCCTATATTTACCATCACATTTCTTTGCTCCCCTTTACAGTAAAACTCTTCAGAGGAGATGTCTATGTATGCTGTCTCCAATTTCTCTTTTTCTATAGTCTCTGATGTCTACTCAGTATGGGCTTTTCTCCCACTACTTTACCAAAAATGATATTGCTAAGGTTACCTATAACCTTCGCATTACTAGATTAATGGTCAGTTTTTGGTTCTCAGATCTCTTGACCTCATAATACCTTTTGACAGGGTTGATAACTTCATCTTCCTTAATCTGATGGCCTTATCTGTGTGCTCCAAATAGGACTATACATACCCTTGTCTGACTGACTTGATGACAACTGCATTCTGTTTGTTCAGTTCAAAACCTTTGCCGTCATCTAACACCCCACAGCTAATCCATTACAAAATTATGTTGGGTCTGCCTTTGAAACATATCCCAGATCTGACCACATCTCACCAGCTCCAGGGCTATCACTCTGGTTGTGGCCACTATTATTTCTCACCTGAGTTATTATAATATCCCTCACCTGGGCTCCCTGGTTCTACCCTTGTCCCCAGCAGCCTCTTCTCAACTCAATAGTCCAAGTGCTCTTTTTAAAATGTGATTCATCTCATAGAACTCCTCTGCTCTATACACTGAAAAGACTTCCCCTTTTACTCACAAAAAAACCCAAAAAATCCAGAGTTCTTAAATCTGCTTAAGTACCCTACGTGATATGCCCTGCAACCCCCACCATAAACATTCTGACCTTATCTACTTGTCTTTTACTCAGCAGTCCCCAAACCCCTTGACCTCTGTTGTTTCTATTTCCTTCGCCTCTTTTCTGTCTATTGCTTTACCTGTTCTCTCCACCTGAAAAATTATTTCCCCAAATATACTCATTTGGATAACTCCAAAATCTTTCTCATGTCTTTGCTTAGATTTCGCTTTTGCAGTAAAGTCTGACCCACCCCTTCTATTTTATATGGCAAACTGCATCCCGCTTTTCCAGACCCCACTCCTAATCTCCCATTCTGTTTCTCTCTTTCTTTCTTTTTCGTACGCAGCACTTCTTATTTTCTTTTCTATTCTATAGTTTTCTTACCATGTTTATTGCTTGTTTTCTGTCTCCCCATTTGAATATGGCAAGAATTTTCTTTTTGTCTTATTTTCACTTATTTATCCTAAATACTTATAAAAGTGCCAATGCATAGTAGGAAATCTACAATTACCTGTTAAAATTTAAAGTTTTAAAAAAATCCAGTCAAAAGTTGATAGTTGTGTCTCTTTCAATGGAATCATCTTTATAGCAGTCATACAAATGAGAAGATATATAAAAAAATAATATAAATTGCATTGAACATCTTGTAATGTATTTTACAGCAAAATTAAGTTTCCAAGGTAAGAATTTAGTCATTTATTAAAATTGACCTGTATTTCCTGTGTACACAGTGTTTGGGAAATGGGAATAAAGATCAGGAGGTATTTGAGAAGCACTAACATATAGAAGAGTTCTTTATGATGCCCTAAAAATAGGAGAGTTAGAGAACGAATTAGAGAAATAATGACAAAATGAACCTTTGAAGTCACATTATTAATCATCTCAAAAATTTTTCTTTATAAACCTCTGATTGCAACAGTCTTCAATGACTCAAGGATTAGAAATTGTAACAGTTACCCTGTCAAAATATGTCACACTTACATAAAGTTATTAACTTAATTTGTTTGGAGCTGTTTTTGTTTTACTTTATTTTTGATTGAAAAATAATTGATTATACATATTCGTGGGGTAGAGTTGAATATCAATACTTGTGTACAGTGTGTGATGACTAAATCAGGATAATTAGCACGCTGGTCATTACAAAATGTAATGATTCCTTGTGTCCATTAACCAATTTCAACTTAATTTTAAAGCTCACTTCAAACTCTTTACCTCATGCTGGAGAGTCCTATTTATCCCACAATTCCCTCATGTAAAATGAACAAGATCTCATTGAAGAATATTTTTTCAATTCGAAAAAGATAGTATTAAACTTAAATTCAGGAGTCATTTGATATTCTAAATTAGGAGTGAAGTTGATTGCTTCAAGGTACCATCTCGACATAACTGAAACAGGGGTGATAACAGTACTTTGAACAATTGTAATAAAAATTCTTCTACTTGTATCTCCTTAGAGGGGTATTTCTTCTTTAACCTCCTGGTATGAGGGTATTTCAAAAAGTTCATGTAAAGATTCATATTATCCTTAAAGTCTATTTTTCCATGAACTTCTTGAAGTACCCTAGTCAAATATGGAATTATCATTCAACATTTGTTATCTCTTTGGAATACTGGTTAGACAAGCTCTAAATAGGACAACCACATTTAACATATATAATTAGATGTTATACTCTGTAAGAGATTTGTTGGATACCAAGCTAGTTAGCAAGTATGTGGTTAGCCAAGTTGAATCATAAATGAAGATAATGTTTGGTAACCACTTTAGTATTGTGGTTTGAGGATAGTTATTCTGGCTTTGGTTCACCATTCCTAATCTCTTGCAGAAAAAAGTGTTTACATCCTATGATAACAGTCCCAGCTCTTCACCAAGCTGTGGTTTACATTTTAAATTTCAATCACTTCTGTAATGCTGTTGCTTTATCCTTCTCAAGATTTGCCTTGAGAACCTTGTGTTTTAAGGCTGATTAGATAGATTTTCTAAACTGGAGTCTGAAGGGAAAGAAAAAAATTCTAAAACATTAACCATAATAGTTTTTACAAAAGTTTTAATACTCACTATAGTTAATCAGTTTGAACAAGACATTTAGGCTGTGAATAGCATTTTAAAGTAAACAGAGCCTTACAGAAAGTGACAGCTAGAATCACATTTGCTGCTTCTGAGTATGAGGAAATTAATGTACCAAAAAAGTGCCAACTATTTAAAGATTCCTTGCTCCAGACATATTTAACAACTGAGATTTGCAGTGGGTAGACCACTGACGTGTCTCGTCATTAAATTATGCACCGTACATTAGAAACGGATGTACTCCTGGAATTCTTCCATGACAACATTGTTTTCCCATTTTCCAAATAAGACATTGCTAAAACTGGAAACGGAACTGAACTAACAGGTCAGCTATCTTACCTTGATTATGGAGAAGAGTAGTGGTAAGTTTTGAGAAGCCCCAGTGGTTTTCAATGGTATGTTGATATAAATTTGAAGTGCTAACTCATCACCTTATTTTTCTTCAATATCTAAGGACTTCACAAAATTATTCATTTTAAGTATCACTCAAGTTTTAAAGTATTTTGATTTTAACAGGCTGATGTCATACACTACTTTGGCATATTCAGTCACAAGACAAATCTTACAAAGCAAATAAAAAATAGCAGTGGAAAAAGTTATATGTATTCTTTCTAATCAGTGAGGAAAGCTATGTAGTCCTCTGGAAATAAGCTGTAGAAAACAATATTTGAAGGACAGGGAAATTGCAGTGAGGCATATTTGTTGGGATTGTATGCTCTGGTTCCCATTACACATGTGACACCACTGTTATTAGAAAGCTTATTTTATTAACCATAAAAATTTTGTTTGTATTTTGCCAAGAAAACATTTGAAAATAAAATCTCAATATGCTGTTGAACTATTCTCTGCAATTTCCTTATAGGGGAAATTTATATTCTGATTACTTCAACCAGTTAAATATTTCATTCAATCAAAGAAGAAAGAAAAACTGCAAATTGTTTTCATTTATGGTTGCCATTCTCAAATATGAATCAAAAAATCATTTTTTCCAATTTTTAAAATTACGAGCCACATTTTTTTGCCCAATATCTGCTTATTTTCATATGAATTTCTTTGCTAGAAACATAATATTTCAAAAAAAATTTCTAAATTTGTTCTACATCCACAGACAGTTCGTGGGTCTAAATACATGCACTAGATATATGCATTCCAAAGAGATAAACACTCAGAGACATCACTTTTCATTAAAAAGATTGATAATTTTTAAAATGGCCTCAGATGGTTTTAACCACTGCCCAACTACTTTTAAGTTTGAGAGACAATAGAGAAGAAATTCTTCATTCATTTCTCATTCTTTATAAATACAGGTTAGAACAGTCTAAGCCTAGTCCCAGGTTGTATTTTGCTAAACTTAATTTTGAAGTAATGCCAATTGAAAAAATTTATCCATTCAGTTAGTTTATACTTGTCTGAATTTTTTTGAATGATTACAGTTTCATTAAAAAAACTTATGCATGAGTTGAGGTTTTATGGGGAGGAAGAATAAGCATAATATTATTAAAGAAAGATACATATTTTGGACATTGACATTTGTTTTACATCTATTAGGAAAGGATGACACAGCTATGTTTTGAAGACATCAGTCTTCAAGAATTATTTTATAAATAATATCATCAAAATAAAACCTCAAACTTACTATCCCAATGCATATTTTCATGTGATCTTTAAATTCAGGCATATATTAAGGGAAATTAAATCCTTAAATCTCAAAGTTACATATACTTTATGCGCAAAAAAAAAAAAAAAAAAAAAAAGATTTATAGGGCCTTTTATTTTTTGGTCTTACAAGTCATTTGAATACTTATTTAGTGTTTGTTCAGTCATTTAAAGAGCGCTTTAAATGCATATTTTTTGTAGAAAGTAAAAATTGTGTTGCTAAATGTAAAAAATCTCAAAATCTGAAGTATCTTTTGGATTTGGGTCAAATCTCCCAACCCATGAGTTGAGTAGTTTCTCACACTGGTAAAATATATTTTCACATTTGCTAACAAAGAATAAAAATGGGCCAGCAAGAAGTTTTAGGATTTTTGCCGGAGATTTACATATGAATCAAACGATCATTCTTTAAATTGCACTTAATATAGGAAGTACAGCCATGTTTGATTTTAAGCTTAATTGATATTTGATGCAATCACTGACTGTTCATGATTAAAATCGTACAGAAAGCCCACCTATGATGAGAAATCTAGCATTTGTGGTCTCAGTTGGTAAACTATTCCAATTCCATAAAAATTACATTATCATAGTTAGATCCAGGCTAATCACATATAGTTCTTTCTCTATTCATAATTATATAATTAGATTATTTTTATTTTAAAGCATACTTTAAGAAACATTTTGTCTATGGTATATTATTAAATAATCATGCTTTCTTAAGGTCTCTTTGTAAGCCAAGAAATCCACATGTCATGCATTATAGAAAAAGTTTTTCATGAGTATATTTCTGTCAAGCTTTGAACCAAGGTTTGGGAATTGTATTACAGATTACCAATGATATTTAGAAACTGAAGGGAATATAGTTGCAAAGCAAACTTTACTGAGATAATTGATGAGAAATAATATCAGATGTTAGGGGAACATGTTGTTACTACTCTCAAGACCAAATATGTCTTTTTCATAAGATAAGATTTAGATGTTTAGGGTAAAATTAAAAAAAAACAAAACTATTCCCTCTATACAAAAACTTCATTACTAAGAAGGGATGAGGAGAGGGGGCAGTCTTAACCTGTGATATTTACTCTGTCTCTACATTTAGTAATTAATTCATACATAACATTTCATCCTCATATCTTTATTTTATATATTCCAAGGAGACTGTAAATATGTGAATATATGAAGTAGGAATACAGGGTTCAGTAGCTATGACTATAAACTCTGGTAAATTGCTTGTATTTCTTTTGTCTCTATTTCTCCTATTAAACATTACACTCCCATGTTCATTTCAGCATTATTCACAATAACTAAGATATGGAAATACCTAAGCACCCATCAAGAGACAAATCGATTTAAAAAGAAAAAAAACCTGTGCTATGTACAGACAATAAAATATTATTTATCCCTAAAAAAGAACAAGATCTTGCCATTTGCCACAACGTGGATGAGGCACCCATCAAGAGACAAATCGATTTAAAAAGAAAAAAAACCTGTGCTATGTACAGACAATAAAATATTATTTATCCCTAAAAAAGAACAAGATCTTGCCATTTGCCACAACGTGGATGAGCCTGGAGGAGTTTATACTAAGTGAAATAAGCCAGACACAAAAACAAAAATATCACACCATCTTATTTATATGTGGAATCTAAAAAATATGAAAATTCAGATACACAGAGATAGAGAAGAAAATGGTGGTTACCAGGGCTGGGGCTGGGGGAGAAAATGGGGAAATGTTGGTGAGAGGATTCAAAGTAGCATATATGTAGAATAAAGAAGTCTAGAGACCTAATGTACAACCTGAGGACTATAAGAAAGAAAATTGTACTATGTATGGGATTTATGCTAAATGAGTAATTTTAGCTTCTCTTGACATAAAACAAACAAAAGAATAATCATGTGTGATGATGGATGTGTTCATTTGCTTTACTATAGTAACTTTTTACTGTCTGTATGTATCCAATAAATGTTGTAAACCTTAAATATAAACAATAAAATTTATTTTAAAATTAAGTAATAAAAAACAGACTGAAACTTGTTCAAGAAAGAAAGAGAAAAAAACAAAGACATGAAAGGATCCACATGCAATTCAACTACCACATCCAAGTACAACAGTCTTTAATGGAATGCAAAAACTCCTCCAATAAGAAATTTACAATGTCCAGCATCCAGTCAAAAATCACTAGTCAATCAAAGAAGAAAAAACATATACATTTACATTAAGGGAAAAACAATTCAACAGAAACAAATGCTGTAATATGATATATAAAGGAATGAACATACAAAGTCCTCAAAAAAGCTATGATCACTTCCAGTTTCCAGCTCAACATGTAGCAAACTTGGAAGTTATCACTTCAGCTTTATACTTCCAAAAAGAAAAACAGATGAATAAATTAAAAGTCAACAATTCTGTACAGCCATCAGAGAACTGAGGTTACAGGACAATCTACATGGCCACTCAAAAAGTGGAGAAAGAGTCATATACTAAAAATCATTGCTTATTAGGAGCATAAACCTAACTGCAACATGCTACCACTGAAGCTACTTTTCATAGAAACACTTTAACTAAAATCAATAAATTGTCAGAGGCTCAGTGTGGACTATCTTGAGTGTTAGAAACTGCAAGGAGCCCTGGTATTATAGGGTCACCCACATTTATGAGAATTTTACCTTGAATAATACCATCAGCTTCTCAGGGTAAAATCTGGAGAAAAATTCCCTCATCCTTCCAACAATGGAAGAGGAAAATGAGCATTTTGAAATATGCCCAAAGTATTCTGTTCTTCTTATCAAAAGCCTGCCCTCAAAAGAAACCATTCTAGGGCCGGCCCGGTGGCGCACTGCTACAGTGCACCGCTTAGGAGCGCGGTGGCACTCCTGCCGAGGGTTCGGATCCCACATACAGACTGGTTCCCGCTCACTGGCTGAGCGAGGTGTGGGAGCAACACCAAGGGTTGCAATCCCGTTGCCGGTCCCGGTCCGGTATGGGCGCGACACTGAGGGTTGCCATCTGTTGCCGGACATGAACAAAGACAAAAAGGAAAAAAAAAAAAAAGAAACCATTCTAACAGAGCCAGTCAAGTTGGTTTTTGCCAGCACGCAGCCAACTTAGAGGGGAAATATCTAATTCCAGTGCCCTCTATCTTTTGACATAAAAGAAAAGAAATACCCATGTTCAGGTCCCCCTAGCCATTTTATCTCACCTAAGGCTAGGGGAGGGGGGTAAGGAGAGACTGTCACAACAACCAGGCTCCTGTATTGTAACAGTGGGTTACAGCTAAAATAAATGCAAGGAGCACACCCTGTTCTAAGAGAACTCTCCAGAGAAATCCAGAGGCAACATGAGAGAAAAAACAAGAACAGCAAGACAACTCTTCCTGTGATCTCTACATCTACAAACAAGAAACACCTAACTCTTAGCCAGATAACTGTAGAACTTCATACTAAAGGCATATTGACCTCAATTCATTCTACTCAGTATATCCTGTATGGCTTTCAACAAAAAATTATGAGACAGATTTTTTAAAAAACCCACTCACACACAGTTTGAAGACACAGAAAAAGCATCAATAGCAGACCCAGATATGGCAGAAATATTAGAATTATCAGACCAGGAATTTAAAAGAACTATAAATAATATTCTAAGATACCAGAAAAATAGACAATGTGCAAGAAAAGATGGATAATATAAGCAAAAATGAACATTCTAAGAAAGACTGAAAGAAAATGCTAGAAATCAAAATATTGTAATAGAAATGAAGACCGGCTTTGATGGGCTCATGAGCAGGCAACTATGGCAGAGAAAAGAATCAGTGAGCTGGAACATATGTCAACAGAAGCTTCTGAAACTGAAATAAGAGGGAAAAAAGAATAAAAGCAATGGAGCAGAATCTCAAAAGATTGGTGGGAGAATGACATAAAGCGTAATGTGTACATAACGTGAATACCAAAAGAAAAAGACAGAGAGAATGGAACCGGAGAAATATTTGAAGTATTAATGACTGAGATTTTTACAAAATTAATGTCAAACAAACAATCACAAATCCAGGAAGGGAGAGAACACACACACAAAAAGAAAAGAAATTCTGCCTACAGAGAAACAAGGATGAGGATTGCATTGGGCTTCGCTCCAGAAACAATGCAAGAAAAAAGTGTGGAGAGAAATATTTAATGTTAGAAACCCCTGACCAAGATAGAATTCTGTATGCAGTTAAGTTATCCTCCAAACACGTACAACCAAATACTTTCTCAGACAAACAAAAACTGAGGGAATTTGCTACTAGTAGACTGGTTTCACAAGAAATGTTAAAAAATTTTTTTCAGAAGAATGAAAATCACGTAGGTCAAAAACTCAAATCTACATACAAAAAAGAAAGAAAGGGACCAGGGAAGGAATAAATGAAAATAAAATAAAATATTTTATTTTTCTTACTCTTAGTTGATCTAACACATAATATTTTGCTTGAAATAATAATAGCAACAATGTATCTGGTGATTATGGGTTAAGGACAAGTGAAATTAATAAGAGCATGTTATAAAAAATGGGAGGGAGAAATTGAGAATGCACTCTTCAAACTATATGTAGTTGCAAACTCTAGGACAAACTCTAAATTTTTTTTAAAGCAGTATAATTGATATGCTAATAGAGGAGAAAAAATAGAATTATATAAAGTGCTTAATTAAAATCAGAGGAAGGGCACAAACATACACACTCCCCCCCACACACACACAAAGGGAAGAATAAAAAAAGAAAAAAAATACCAGCACGATGAATAAAAAATCATTAGACATGTGGCAGATATTGAACCAATTATACAAGTAATCACTTCAATATAAGTGGTCTAAATACAACAATTAAAAGAGATAGTGTTAGAGTGGATTAAAAAAAATAGAACTCCATGGTGTCTACAAAAAACCACTTCAAATATCAAGACACAGATACATTAAAAGTAATGAGATGGAGATAGATACTGCATTTTAAAACTAAACAAAAGAAACATGAAATGGCTATATTAATTTCAGAAAAAGCAGATATCAGAACAAGAGACATTGACAGCGATAAAAAGGGTCATTATGTAATGATTAAGGACTCAATTCTCCAAGAAGACATAAAAATTTTAACATGGGTGTGCCTGACAACAGACCAATTAATATGTGAGGTGAAACTGATAGATCTATAGGTAGAAAGGCACAAATCCATTGTGATATTTGGTGACTTCAACGTTCTTCTATCAGTAATTGACAGATCATATTAAGCAATATTACTTTTCTTCTCTATACTTTAAATTGAATTTTCTCTTCTTTTTCTAGTTTCTTCAGAAAGAAACCTGGGGAGGGAAAATGGCGGCGGGTCTGGAGCACCCGTGTCGGGAAACAGCGCGATCCTGAGT
>NW_007735298.1:61474-80120 GCF_000696425.1 Galeopterus variegatus | reverse complement strand
GCTCTCAGGATCGCGCTGTTTCCTGACGCGGGCGCTCCAGACCCGCCGCCATTTTTCTCTCAGAAATACAGGATTTAAACTACACTTTAGATCAATTGGACCTGGAAGATATCTACAGAACATTTCATTCAACAAATAGAGAATACACATTGTTCTCATCAGTACATGGAGCATTGTTCAGGATAGACCAATCTTAGGACACAAATCATCTCAACAAATTTTTAAAAATTGAAATCATTTCATGTATCTATTCAGACAACAAATTAAAAGTAGAAATCAATCAAAAACAAAACTCAAAAAACTAAACAAATACACGGAACTTAAACAACATGCTCCTGAATGACCTATGGGTCCAAAGAGAAATTAAACAGGAATCAAAAAATTTCTTGAAACTAATGAAAATAAAGACACATCATATCAAAACTGGTGGGATACAGCAAAAGCAGTACCAAGAGGGAAGTTTATTGCAATAAACACTTACATCAAAAGAATAGAAATATTTCAAACAAATAACCTAATGCTACACCTCAAAGAACTAGAAAAACAAGAACAATCAAATCTCAAAATTTGTAGAAGGAAAAAAATAACTAAGAACAAAATGAAATGAAACAGAGACTCAGAAAATGATACAAAAGATCAATGAAACAAAAAGTTTGTTTTTTGAGAAGATAAACAAAATAACAAACCATTAGCTAGGCCAAGTAAAAATAGAAGAGAGAAGACTCAAATAACAAAAATCAGAGATGAAAAAGGAGACATTACAACCAATATCACAGAAATACAAAGAATCATTAGAGACTACTACAAACAACTATATGCCAAGAAATTTGAAAACTTGGAGGAAATGGATACATTACTGGACACATACATACTACAAGACTGAACCAAGAAGAAATAGAAAACTTGGACAGACCAATAACAGGCAAGAAGATTGAAGCAATAATCAGCAGTCTCTTGACAAAGAAAAGCCTAGGACTGGATGGCTCTGTGCTGAACTCTACAAAACCTTTAAAGAGGAATTAACACCAATTCTCTTCAAAAATATTCCAAAAAATTGAAACAGAGGCCATTCTCCCAAACCCATTCTATGAGTCCAGCATCACCTTGATATCAAAATCAGACAAAGATAAAACATAAAAAGAAAACTATAGGACAATATCTTTGATGAACATAGATGTAAAAATCTTCAACAAAATATTAGCAATCAGAATACAGCAACACATCAAAAAAACTATACACCATGATCAAGTGGGATTCATCCTAGAGATGCAAGGATGGTTGAACATAGGCAAGTCAGTAAATGTGATACACCACATCAACAAAATCAAGGACAAAAACCATATGATTATCTCAATAGACACAGAAAAGGCATTTGACAAAATTCAACATCCCTTCATGATAAAGATGCTCAGAAAATTAGGTATAGAAGGAAAGTATCTCAACACAGTAAAAGCCATATATGACAAACCCACTGCCAATATCATCCTGAATGGGGAAAAACAGCATTTCTCTTAAGAACAGGAAAAAGGTGAGGATGCCCACTCTCACCAATCCTATTTAACACAGTATTGGAAGTACTAGCCAGAGCAATCAGGCAAGAGAAAGGAATAAAGAGACTCCAGATTGGAAAAGACAAAGTCAAATTTTCCCTGTTTGCAGAGAAATGATCCTACATATAGTAAAAACCTAAAGACTCTGCCAAAATCTCTTAGAGTTGATAAATGATTTCAGTAAAGTTGCAGGATACAAAATCACCATGCAAAAATCGGAAGAGTTTTGATAGTCCAACAATGAAAAGGAAATCAAGAAAGTAAGCCTATTTACAATAGTCACCAAACTACCAAAATACCTAGGAATCACTTTAACCGAGGAGGTGAAAGATCTGTACAATGAGATCTACAAATCACTGTTAAAAGAAATTATAGAGGACACAAAAAGATGGACAGACATTCCTTGCTCTTGAATTGGAAGAATGAACATTTTCATAATGTCCACACTATCCAAAGAGATCTACGGATTTGATGCAATCCCCATCAAAATACTAATGACATTCTTCAAAGGCATAGAAAAAAAAACAATCCTAACATTCATATGGAACAACAAAAGACCCCAAATAGCCAAAGCAATTCTGAGCAAAAAAATAAAACTGGAGGCATTATAGCACCTGACTTCAAACTTTACTACAAAGCTATGCTACCAAAACAGGATGGTGCTGGCATAAAAACAGACACCCAGATCAATGGAATAAAAAGAAAACCCAGAAATCAACCCATATACTTACAGCCAAATGATATTTGACAAGAGCAACCAGAACAAACATTGGGGAAATGCTGGGCAAACTAGACATCCATATGAAGAACAATTAAAATAGATCTGTACCTCTCACCGTATACCAAAATCAACTTATATTTAAGACTTACATATAAGACCCCCCCCCCAAAAAAAAAGAAACTCTTAAAAGAAAACATAGGAGAAACACTTCAGGAAGTAGAACTGGGCAAAGACTTTATGAACAAGACCCCAAAAGTACAGGCAACAAAAGAAAAAATAAACAAATGGGATTATGTCAAATTAAAAACCTTCTGCATAGCAAAAGAATCAGTTAGTAGAGCAAAAAGATGACTTACAGAGTGGGAGAAAATATTTCCAAACTATGCATCCTTCAAAGAATTAATATCCAGAATATGCAAGGAACTCATTAAGTTAAGTTGTTCTTAACTGTAAAAAAACAAGTAACCTGATTAAAAAACAGGCAAAGACCCAAAAAAGGCATTTCTCAAAGGAAGATATACAGATGGCCAACAGAGATGTGAAAAAATGCTCAACATCACTCAGCATCAGGGAAATGCAAATCAAAACCACACTGAGATATCTTCTCATGCCATTTAGACTGGCCATGATCAAAAAGACAGAGAATAACAAATGATAATGAGGATGTGGAGACCAGGGAACCCTGCTACGCTGTTAGTGGGGCTGTACATTAGAGCAGCCAGTAAGGAATACAGTATGGGGTTCCTCAGCCAACCACAGATAGAACTGCCAATCCCACTGGTGGGTGTATATCCAAAGGAATGGAAATCATCATGTCAAAGGGATATCTGCACCTCCACGTTTATCACAGTTCTATTTACAACAGCCAAGAGTTGGAACTAACTTAAATGTCCATTGTCAGACAACTGAATAAGGAAATGTGGTATATATACACAATGGAATACTACTGTGCCTTAAAAAGGAATGAAATCCTGCCATTCACAGCAACATGGATGAATTTAGAGAAAATTATGTTAAGTGAAATAAGTCAGGTACACAGAAAGAGAAATACTGCATGGCTTCACTTATAAGTGGGAGCTGAAAAAATAAAGAAATGAAAAAAGAAAGAAAGATACAACAATCACAAGAATTTGTTGAACTTTCAAAAGGAGAGAATGGAACTGAGGCCACCAGAGGTGGGAAAGAGGGATAAGGAGGAGGAGATAGGGAGAAATTGGTAAAGGGCCACAAAAAATGTTTACATTGTGTAATAATAAAAACAACAACAACAATTGCATCCCTCCGCTAGCTACCATTCAGTCTTTTCCCTTTCCTCTACCAGATCTCTCAAGAGTGGGCTTGCTATCTGTCTCTACTACAACTTCATCTCCCAGACATTCCTAAACTCACAGCACTCTGGTTTCCACTATTACATCTCGAAATGTGACTTAGATAAAATTTCCAGTAACCTCCTACTTGCAAAAGCTAATGGGCAATTTTCAGCCCTTATGTTACTGGACCATATATGACACTACAAATTAGTTCCTTCTTTTAAAAACCCTTTATTCCCATCTGGTTCCTCATGTAACACAATCTTTGGGTTCTTCTCCTACTTCTCCTATCATACCTTCCTGGTCTCCTTAATGGACTCCTCTCCCTCTGCTCATTGTTTTTCATTAACCCCCATGTGTCCTTCCCATTAACCCCTATGTTCTGTTGACTTTCCCATCCATGGCTCCAGCCTTCAGGCTCAGAAGTCCTACTACCTACTCGGCATCTCCAACTTGACATGTACAGTCTCCTCAAACTGCATATGTTGAAATCTTAGCCCTTGATCTTTGGGAATTAGACTTTTCCTTCTCTCTCATATTAATTATCTCAGTAAATAGTATTACATTTACCCAGCTAAGTCATAGCTTTTCTCCCTCTTTTTTCTACCTTCCAATTAAAGTTTATTTTCTATGAATTCTTCCTTATAAGCAACTCTCCAATCCATCCTCTCCATTACCACTGCTGTTTGCTCAGCCAGGCAGCCAACATCTCTCTAGCCTGGATTACCTAGAAGCCTCCTAACTCTTCTCTATGTTATCGCTTTTACAGCCTATAAAACATTCTCCAACAGCAGTCAGAGTGCTCTTTCTAAACCACAAATCTGGCTATGTCTATCCTTGCTTAACTCACTCAAAGGCTTTGCTTTGGATTTAATATTAACTCCATATGCTTTTAATTTGACTTATAAAATCTTAATTTATCTCTCCAGCTTTACTGCTCACAGCTCCATAATTTTGCACACTATGCACCCACCATTTGAAATATGCCCTAATCTTCACACCCACTGTCCCCTCCCCCTCACCTCCAGGTTTCTGCACATGCTCTGCCCTCTGCCTGGAATACTTCCAACCCTTCTCGCCTATGTCCTCCTAGTCTTCATTGGAACAACTTTTTCTTAGCTTAGTTATTTCTTCCTCTGTAGAGCTTTCCCTGAACCCACCATTCCAAGCCTATGTGATCCCATGACTTAAAGTGAGTGTGATTCACTTACTTTTACTTCCATTACAGCATTTTTCACACTGTTTACTATGCAAAACTGTAAGCAGTTTAGAGATAGGGATTATGACTTGTTTAAGACTGCATCCTAAGGGCCTTATTCAGGGCCTGGCACAGGGAGACACTCAAAAAGTTTCCTGAATGAGGGCTGGCCAGTTAGCTCAGCTGGTTGGAATGTGGTGTTGTAACACCTAGGTCAAGGATTAGTATCCCCATAGCAACCAGCACCCCCCACCAAAAAATACTGAATGAATAGATGGGTATATAGATGAGTGTTCATGGGCTCATCACCAGATGTGTTTGTCACACTGTTTTTGGCCATGTAAATGGGCTCGAGAATCCTTCTTCCTCAGAGAGCTCTTTTGAGAATCAAGTAAGAGGAAGAAGGTGAAAGATGCCATTCAATCTTTGGCACAAAGTACATGTTCCATGAACTTTTGTGTAAGCCAGGTCTGAGTCTCCTCTGTTTCAAGTATATATAGCTTAGTCACAAATGAATGCTTTACACTGCAACATTTTTTGGAACTCTTCCTTCTCAGAGAATGCATCCTCTAAATCCAAAGGTGACTTCTTTAAAGTCATATCATGTTCTTTTGTTGGTGGTTGCTGGAATTCTGAGACTCCAAAGTAGAGCCCTAGACATTTAACATGAACTGTATAGATGGTTTTTATACCAGACATGAATTTTAAATATCTCTATATATTCAGAGCAAGGCAGAAAGAAGCAACCCCTAGGGTAATACAATGGGACATTCTTCTGAAAAGACTTTTGGGTATGACCAGGCCAATGAATTAAGTGAACCACTTGTTCATTTGTTGAGAGTCATTGACATGCTCTGCTATGAATTTCTCCCTTGGCCATCATTCCAATTAACTGAGTAAACCATTTCTCTAGGTGCCATTTTAATGGAATCTATTGTCCTTTTAATCTATTTATTTTTCTATATATCTTCTAAATCTATGCTTAACATTTTGGGAAGCTTGCAAGAATGGAGAAAAATACTATTACTTAATTTTTACTTAATAGGTTAGACTATTTGGTGTAGGGAATTTTCTTTTGCAGGAATCTAAATTTAATAGTACATTGTATTCACCCTCTACCCCTTCCTTCTTTCTACTCCCCCGATGCCCAACTCCCAGCTTTCTGTATTATCTGCACCTCAAAGCCAACAGATAAAGTGGGAATACTAAAGATGTTAGAAGGATTCTATAGGGCATTGCGCTTATTTACTGGAAACACACCAGACATAGGACACAGTGCACTAGGTCAGGTTAGAGGAATGGTTACAAAAATATGGTACATCTGTACAATAGGAGGTTATTCACCATTAAAAGTCATGCTTTCCAAGTACTTTTCATTGCATAAAAAATTAGAAAATGACAAAAGAGAAAAGCAGAATATTTTAAATAAAATTATGTTATATACATACAAATATACAAGTAAATGCATTAAAAAAATTGGGAGGAAATATAACACATTAATGGCAATGACATTCCAGATATCTTAATTCTCTTTTTAAAATCATTTTTTCAGTTTTTCAAAACTGCAGTCATGAACATATGATGCTTTTATAATCAGAAAAATTATTCAACAGAAATAAACAGTGAAATGAGCTAAGAATACAGTTCCACACACATTTACTGAGTACCTATACTACTCAAGCACTATACTTGGGTCTGCAGTAAGTGGATGATATGACACACAGGCTCAACCTCACAACCAGGAAAGATACATATTGCCAGGAAAGGACCATGCAAAAGACAGAAGCTTAAGCTTCAAGAGCTGCTCACCTGAACCAGCCCTGTGTTTCCTGGCTGCAGAGGCTCTAGATGGAGAGATGCCAGGTTGCAACCAGGAATCATGTTGATGTACCCTTAAAATGCCTAAAGAGACCTCAGAAGAAAAGAATCCAAATCTCCAAGGCTCCAATAAGTTGTTATGATTTCTTTTCTCATTCTAAATTATCACTTTTAAATATCACTTTGCAGTTTTTTCAAAGTCCATCAAATTATATTGGCCCCACAACACTTGGATTTTCCCTGACAATAGAGAATCACAGTTGACTCGCTTTCAGAAGACAAGAAAAAGTGGTTGGTTTTGAGCTAGTACTAGTGCAATTTACCTTTACAGAAGCACTGCTAGGTCAGGAGCACCTTCCCAACCTATGCAGCCAAGAAGTTCAAGAGCTGGAATGTGAACTAGTGAAGCCTCCAGTTCTTGTTCCAATTACTGTAATGTCTTTTAGCACTTATATCCTCTTTATGCTTCCCCTATTTTTTTATAAAAGGGAGAAAAGTACCTCTTTCCAAACATGCACTGTCATCCTGTCCTGCCCTGTGACTTTCCTAGTGTTCTGAAGGCAAACACTTTCAAACATAAAGTGCCTCAGGTTAGCCATTTTGTACAGGACCAAAAAACACAATTACTCAGACTCCCAGCCCTCAGTGCACAAATAGACGAGACCACAATTGAAACAAAGCACAGTGGTGCTCCAACAGCTGTGTGTGTGTGTGTGTGTGTGTGTGTGTGCGCGTGCGCATGTTGCAGAAACAATCTTAAAACAGGATCTGGAAGAAACAAATCAGAAACAATTAAAATGCATCTCACGGATAGCTGATCTCCCATCTTTCTTCTCTAAAACCCGTCCAGGCTCTGACTTGTAACAGTGCTTAACGGCATGTATCTGGTTGGAAAACATCTAAAAGGAGAGATGGGGAAAACACAGACGGCCACGACCGGCTGGATAGAAACTGTGATCAGGGACTAATCTGTGTTCCCTCACTAGGAGCCCGAGCTGGAATAATGTGCCATGGGACAAATAAATAACTCTCTCTGTAAAGGGGGGACTGGTAGGAAAAGAGGGAGCCAGGGAGAAAAGGAATGGAGGATTTCACAGCAAAGAGGTCAGAAATAAGTCTGAAACTGAAATATTGGAAGGAAAGAGAATGGGAATTCATTGATTTATTTAATTCTCCTCTCTTCCCCTGACCCCCACCCCAAGGGAATACTATTAGACTGAAAGAAAAAGAAAGCAGAAGACCTATTAACAGCTATGAAGTTCAGGGGCTCTGCTACTAGGATGTGGTGTTGTTATGCCAGGGTTTTACTCTCCTGCTCTTTGTAGCTTGGGGGCATGTCACACACTTGTGAGAACTTTACCCGAGTGTTGATGCAATATTGTGTCAGTAACTGAGTGATTTGTTTTTCCTCTGGACATTGATTGAAGAAATTCTTATTACATTTTATAGCTTGCTTGGCCTTCGTATGAGAGTCAAGACATAAATTGGACCATAAATTGGCCTCTGTCAGAATCTACATCAGAATGACACCAAATACATGTCATTGGGCTTGTGCTCCAGCTAACAGCAGGAATCCACTGGTGCTTGTCATCTTGATCAAATGTTCACCTCACTCCCTTTTCCAGCTCTTGCCTCTACTTTGAAGAAAATACGGTAAAGACCCTGGAAAATCTGTTTTGATTCAGCAGTATTATACAGCAAAAAGAATACTGCTGGATTTAATTGATTTCCTCCATGTTAAGTCTCCACTGTGAGTATTGGAGGTAGGCTGCATATAAATAAAAATAGATGCAAAGAAAGAAATATATAGTTATACAAAAAGGACAAGAAGGTATACATAACAGATATATTTATCCCACAAGTAAAGCCAAGACTTGATGATTCATGAGTGGCAGAGACATGGTTGAGTTACAGAGATTTGTTCTCTGGAGTAAGATAAATGTGTCATTTGAGTTCCTACCATTATGGACCCTGAGCAGAAAATCAAATGTTTTCAAGAGTTGGCTTATGTTATCAATGAACACGTACAACCATGTGGGTTAATTGAAAAATTCAGGTGGCTTTACTAGATATAAATATGTGTCACCATCTTGATAAAAGCAAGATTTGATCATTTAGGGGAAAAAATTGTATTTTTTAAATCAGGAAGTAAACTTTTATGTTAATAAATTCATCTCAATTATTTTTACCATTTGTGACCACAATGTGGTCTAGACTTGATATAAAATCACACACATACTGCAATTAGAAGATGTCTTATAAGTCAATAATTCACAAGAAATATTAAACATATTTGCTTACTTGAAAATCCTAATAGAATCATAGCAATAAAAAAAAATGAAGATTTTATCAAAATATTTCTTCCAAAAGAAGCTTTAGATCCAGGTGGTTTTACAGATGAGTTCTTTCAATTTTTCAAGCACCAGACAAATCCCATGCTAAATAGACTTTTGAGTATAGAAAAATACGGAGGACTTCTCAATTTGTTTTATAATACTGACATCAATTCCTGACCCCTCAAAATTACAACCCCCTTGGCCAGCTGCAAAACTATCTCATTTATGATCATAGATATAAAAATGCTAAAGAAAATGCTACTTTTATCTCATAAGAAAACAGAGACTAAAATATGCCAACTAATGAAGATTAGACATATTTTAGATATATCAAAAGATCAAATTGAAAATCATTTGGTCAGACAAATGAATACAGAAGGAAACACGTTAAATTCATCATTGCTGATATTTTTTAAATGTCTTAGAAACTAGGACTAAATACTTTTTAAATAAGATAATGAGTATTGCTTTGATTTGTTAATTCTATTATTTATTTCTGTTTTGAATGAGTTGTACAGGTAAATGCAATAAAATTCAAAAGGCTCAAAAGTTTATTCATCGTGTATACTTCTACCTTTCTGCCCTATCAATCAAAACCTTTCCTAGATGCAGCCACTGTCACTGGATTCTGATTACCCTTCCAGAGATATTCTAGGTGCATACAAATAAATACATACATATCAAATATGTTTGTTAAACAGCCAACATCATGCCTAATAATAAATCACAGACTCATCTGAATAATGAATCACAGATTCATTCCTTTTAATATTTTCTGACATTTATTGACGCTGTCGTAAGATACAAAACAAATTGAGAATGTATATTTATTGAAAAGAAATGTTATAACTTTTTTTGAAGATTATATGCTAAAACACTTTTAAAAAAACCATATAGAATAAACTTATTAATTAAAAAACTTATCAAATAAAATTATTAAAACTACTAAGAGGGTTTTGTAAAATATCTGGAATCAAGATAAACATATGAAGCCTCTACGCAAAAATATAATGGAAAACAAAAATGTCATTCGCAATAGTAGCGAAAACCAAGAAGATAAATTACCAATGAATGAAATTAAGGAGGGAAGGGCAGTTGATGAAAGAGACTTTGGGTTAAGATAGGAAAAATATCCGCTGGCTTTGCTGATCAGGAGAAACCATGAGAGGGAGAAGCTGAAGAGAGAGGCAGAGAAGAGAAAACAGAAAAAACAGAAGTCGGTGATCCAGAACTCTCCCTCTCCATGTACAAGGAGGGAAGGGGCAAGAGTTGGACAGTGTGGCTCAGTTTGTGGGGTCGGGAGCAGGAGAGAGAGGTGATCCCCATCCAATAACGTCCTTATTTCCAGCAAAGTATGAATCCGTGATTATTTGCTAAGAGTCTAAAGGGAGGCTGGAGAGACACGGATTTAAAGATTTTGGAGAATGTTTGACAAAGCTGTTATGTGGAATGGGACAGAGGAGTGAACAGAAAAAATTAGGATTGCCTAGCATCTTTGACTTTCTATCACGTGAATTTGTGGTGCCCCAGGCTGCCCCACCGTGGTTCTCCTGAGCAATGGGTAGCATCCTGGACACATGCACAGGGAAGGACAGGAGAGTTTTCTAGGCTTTACCAGACAGATGGTTATAAAAGTACAATGGCTGAAGAGGTTGAAGATAGCAGGAGGAGAGTGGCTGAAGTGATACGTTATGGGTCTGAGCTGGAGAGGGAAGGAAATGAAGGTTTATTGGTAAAGAAAAAGCTGATGGGAAATTCTGTCAAAGCCTTCTAAGAAGGTACATATTCTTTGTCAATTCCGGGGCTTGCTGTGGCCCCTCCAGTCAGCTATTCTCTTCTGCTATTCTCTCTGGTCAGTGCTTCCTTCTCTCCAGATTCAGTGTCCCACTGTCTCTGGAAACTTGTCTCATAGCCAACACATGCCCTGTCTCTTCAAACTCTTCACTGAATGTTCTATTCTCCTCCCCTAGCCCATATCCCCCTCATTATATCAAAGCCTCTTATGATCCTACACATTAAGCACCAGACACAAAGATTATTGCAAAGAGAGCAAATGCATATTGGAAGTTGCATTTCACAGAATCTCAGTTGAAACTTTCCAAATACCAGAGATCTTTGTACTATTCTGTTCAATCCCCTGAAAGTCATCAGGTAGATACAGAACAGTTCAGGAGCTGATGGAATCCCTGCTGGAAAAGCCAAACTAAAAAATGGAAACTCATGTTACAGTTTCACTCTCACTTAGAGATTTCTAATGATGAAGAAATTCTAGATAACATCAGGGTGGCTATGATCATGACAAATTTTAGTTTAGGAGAGAGAAGTCTGACTTAAATCAAATTTACACTGCTTTGCTTTTTTTCTATAGAAAAGGCTTTGAGAATCTCCTTGAACCATTTTCTTCAAGTTATTGAAAAGATCTTTCCAGAATCTCAGTTTGATCATAGTTGATAGAAAGACTCTGGCTCCATCGACATGATTCACAGTTCATAAACTTGTCTAATGAGTGGGAAAACTCATGAGTAATTCTTATTAAGCATGCTTGTTTCCCTAAGTTTACCTCCCTGCATACTCTTTCCTTCCTTCAAAGTGTTCCTCTTTGAAAATATTTTGTTAAGTTTCCTTTGGGAATAACAGAGCTATCAACCAAAACTGTATCACTGATCAAACACAGTTTTCAAAATTAGTCTTCATAGTGATTCATCTGAGTACTTGAAAAATTTCCTGATAGAACGAAGCAATTTTCTAAGTGCTGAAAAAGATTTGATCTTCAATTATCTTCAATGCAGAGCTAAGCTGATTGTCAAAATGCTAGACAGACAGAAGTCAGAAAACAGAACAAATTGGGTGGGTGAATAAAGAGAATCAAATTCTCTACCTGTTATATGAATATATACATATAAACATGTATACGTATCTACATGCAAATACATATACTATGAGATATATATTCACATCTCTATGGAAAAATGACAGACTTTAGGATTGCTTAGTATTCTAATTTTACTAATAACTACCTCTTACTGAGTACTTGATTTAAGTTGCGAACTATGTTAAATAAATAATTTACATATAGTATACCATTAAGTTGTCACCTGCCGATGAGGCAGGTGTTATCAGCCCATTTTACGTTAAAGAAAGTGAGGTTTTGAGAGTGTAAGTAAGCTCACACAGGAAGTAAATGGCAGAAAGAACATTTAAACTCAGATTTTTTTTTGGTTCTAACCTCCTCTTCTTAATCTTGTTACTGCTTATGGAACAAAAAAGTGGGGGGTTAACTAGTCATGGAGAATTTAAGGTATGGTCTTGATGAAGGGGAGTCAAGAAGAAAAAGAAGAAACCCAAATTCAGCATGCATGAGATAGGGAGAGAATGAAGGTGAGTTCTAGGCCAATAGTTCCAAAGTTTTAGTGTATAGAACGTTCCCTGGGGAAAGTTTTCAAATGCTGTTTCCAGAATATCTCCTGCCTCCCCAAAGCACTAGTTAGTATGTTTGAGGTAGGACCCAGAATCTGCATCTTTAACAACTACCCAAGGGGACTCCTATGCAGGCAGTCTGTGGACCATTCTATGAGAAGCACTGCTCCGAGCTATGGGCCCAAGAGAAAAGAAGGTGCAAACCCAGAATTAAAGACTCAAGTAGATTCGCTGGTCATGGAGCTTACTCCCCTGATGGTATATTTGGACAAAGAGAGGGGAAAACTGGACAGAATGTTACTTCTTCGGAAATCAAAAGAGGTACCAAAGGCAAAAACTCATCCCAGTCCTGGGAATAAGAAATAGGAGAGACCAACTAGACTACCTCCAATGACAAACCCCAGCATTGAGGGGAAACTTACCTCAGTTACATATAATTATCATCACATCATAATTTGATGCACTTGAGTTATCTGTGTTTTACAGTGTGATAGAAAAAAGGATGGAAGAAAGGATGAGCAAATCTTTAATGCACCGGCCATCCCTATATGGGATCTGAACCCGCGGCCTCGGCGCTCCCAGCGCCGCACTCTCCCGAGTGAGCCACAGGGTCGGCCCCCTCCTTTTTTTCTTAACCTTTGATATAGTCACTGCGTAAATATTTACTGAATACCAACCACGTCATAGGATCTGTGGTGGGACTAGGACACAAACTGAAAGCTAGATATTGTCCCTCTCTTCAAAGAATTAAGAACTCAAGAGAGAAAACGTTTAGAACTCCTTTTAGCCTAATGTTATAATTACTATGTAGGACTTTGGAGGCATGGAAGAGGAAAGATGAACTTTCTGTGGAGATTAGGAAGTATTTCCCTTGAGCTAGGTCTGGAAGAGTAAAGCTAACCACAGGAAGTGAGGCCACTTGTGGGCATGGGCCAGATATTGGAGAAATTTGGTGGACTCCCCTCTGGCCCAAGGTTCACTGATTTAGAGTGACCCTAAATATTTCCCCGCATAGTTTCAGAGTATCCCTGAATCCTCCCAGATTTAATGTAGACATTGGCCTTGTACTTTTCGGGAAGTTCATGTATATTGTCATGCTTCCAAGAAATCTTTGATCCAAAAAAAGGTTAAAAAGACAAAGCTATAAACAAAGGAGAGGCAAGAGAGATCTTTAAGCCAAGAAATGGTATCATATTCTCCTTTCAGAAATACAACGTGGGCTGTAGGGTGGAGAATAGATTGAGAGAAAGGCCCATGAAAGGGAGCCCCTTGGGGGTTGTTGCAGTGATGAAGGTGGGAGGCGGGGGGTCTTGCACCCAGGAGGCAGCAGTGAAGGTAGAGAAGAAGGAATGGACTCGAGAGCCAGGGCTGTGGTCTTGGGAATAATTTCACATGGTCATTGATGGAGAGAGAGGAGTCAAGGATGAGATCCACATCTCCTGCTTTCAAGACTGAGTGGAGAGTTGTCTTGGCAAAAAAGGAAATCCAAGTTTTATTCAAGAGATGCTACTAAGTAATGAACTCCATTTGTCCCAGAATTTCTGTTCTAGAGTAAATCAGCAATGAAGAAGGATGAAGATGATGGTGAGTGGAGGGGGATGAGGAAAGAAGAAGAAGAAGGAGGAGGAAGAGGAGGAGGAGGGGAGGAGGGGGAACAGGAGGAGGAGGAGCAGAAGGATGAGGAGGAGCAGGAGGAGCAGGAGGAGGAGGAGGAGCAGTAGGAGGAGCAGGAGGAGGAGGAGCAGGAGGAGGAGGAGCAGGAGGAGGAGGAGGAGGAGCAGGAGGAGGAGAAGAAGAAGAAATATCCGCTCTTCTCAAGACACTTTTGGTGTTGAGGCAAATCACATAGGATTGTATAGGCCATTGAAAAACTCATGCTTTTCCTGTAGATGAAATTGGGGCTACTGTGAGGCTTTAAAGAAAGGATTGTCATACTTTTCTTTTTACATTTTAAAAGGATCACTATGACTGCTCTGTATAAAATAAGCCACATATGAATGAGGTTGGAAGCAGAAAAATCAATGATGATGTCACTGCAGTAATTCTTGTGAGACAGAATGGTGGTCAGGACTAGGCTGGCCTCACGGGGGGTATGAGAAAGGGTCAGGTTCGGGATAAACTTTGAAGATGGAGCTAACAGGATTTGCTGAAAGATTGGATCGGAGTGTGGGAAAAAGAGTCAAGAAAGACTTTCAGGTTTTTGGCCTGAGCAACTGGGAGGATGCGGTCGCCATCAACTGAGAAGCAGAAGGCTGTGAGAGGATCAGGACCACGGGGAGAAATCAGCTTGGTTTGGGGATGTTAAGTTGGAAATAATCTACTTGCCATCCAAGTGGAGATGTCAAGAAGGCCATTGGTTATATGAGCCTGTAATTCATTAAAGAAATCTGGACTGAGGATATAAATTTGGAAGGTTCTCAGCATACAGGTGTTACTCAAAGCCCTAGGACTGTTTGAGCTCAATAAGGATCTGAGTGTAAATAAAGAAGAAAAGGGAATGAAAGACTGAGGCACTCTATGTTAAGAATTGGGGAGAAGAGATGGAACTGTTCTTCTAATATTCCCCTTAATTATATAGTTGCCCAGTATTTTTATCATCGTGGTACCTGAGATCAAGGGCTTGGGGGGGGGGGGCAAGCCTAGGTTCAACTCTAACTCCATCACTTATTAATTGCTGAGTGGTTTTGGTCAAGTTGCTTTATCTTCATTCCTTGGTTTTCTCTTTTCAAAATGGAAATGATAAAGTCCCTACTTGATAGGTTGGCTGCGAGGTAAAATGATATAATAGATTTAAGATATTTAGCATGGGGTTTGGCACACAGTACACACTCAGTAAATGTTACCTGTTATTAGTATCATTGTTTTTCTTTCCTCTGGCCCCTGAGATGGAACCAGAGAACATCCATTCTTTGAGCCAGAGTGCCAGTCATGCCAATGCTAAGAATCACAAATAACCTGAGCACGTGGAGCCTGAATTTCGGCCTGGATCCTAGTGCAGCTGACTGAGTTACTTTCCAGAACACCTGCTCCTGCCATGGCTCAACTTCTAAACCCCTGCACCATTCCCCATCATGCCCCCCTCCAACTCAGGGCATTCATCATGTTTGTTCATTTAAAACACAAAGGCTCAAAATTCAAACAACTAGGTTTTCTGTGGTAAAGACTGATTGAGATCCAAACTTCAGAGCCTACTGCCATGGGTCTAAGTTCTTCCCAATGGCCTCTTCTCTGCATAAATCTGGGCAGAGCAGACAACTGCACTTGTATTGTGAGACTCGAGGGGCACAGGCCCTGTAAAGTTTGGTAACTATACATTGCATGTAGTATACAGCCATTCCTGTGTTTCATCATAAAAATAATATATGCATGTAAATTAAAAATAAATGATGACAAGGGAAGAAATATTGGAAAAATATAATTAAAAATACTGTAACAGCTGACAGATGAGAGGGTTAGGGAAAAAAATGCAGCGACGAGAAGACACTTCGGAAAATAATGAAGCAGCTGAGAATGAAGTTAATGAGATTGAGAAAATGAAAAAAAGAGAATTTACAGTACTGGCACAACAAAATCAAAATATGGGCTCCAGTCTGACGTAGCCTGATTAAACAGCAGTACATCTAGCTCTCTTCCTTTCATCAAGGTACTGAATGATTTGGTGTCCTCCACTCATCCAGAAAACAGGTTGAATGATAGAGCCCACCTTTTAGACACATCAGTAATCCTTGAAGATCAAGCTGTCTTTATACCCACCTGTGGTTCAGAAGCAATTTCTAAACTAAAAATGAGGCAGAAAAGCAAAGGGAAAAAAAATGAGGAAGAAAAAGAAAAGTTCATGTGTTCACCAAGTGTTTGTCTCCTAACTGCAGGGCTCTGAAGCTAGAGCAGGCGTTCTGTAAATCCTGATGACAACATGCTGTTTTATTGCTGTGCATTATTTCGAAGGCCTAATCCTATATCTATTGTGAAACTGTAGATAGGCTGGAGGTCTTTTAAATAAATTTGAGAAGAGAACTGGAACCAAGCTATGAGATGATCATGTAAAACAAACAAACAAAAAAATCCCCTTAATTTGTAGAAGGAAATGCAAAACAACTTTTCAAGTAAATTTTAGTATAATCTATCTTTCATATGTGCTATCATTAACTCACATATTTAAGAATGTTTATTGGGAAGCTATTGCCTTTAACCACTGTTCATGTGCAGGAATACAAAGAGGAATGTAACATAGACTCTCCCCTCTGTGCTGTTGCACCTTCAGCTGGGAGAGAACATACACAGGATCACAGTGCAATGTGACAGAAGCATGACAGATGTGTGCTCACGATATTCTGGGGCACTGATGTGGGAGCACCTAGACTTCACAAGAGAGGAGAGGGGTCCTTGTGCTGGGACTTGAAGCCAGGTGAAAAACACCAGGGGAAGCCATTGGGTACTTCAGGCAGAAGAGGCCACATCACGAAGGCAAGAAAGACTGCAAATTGTTCCCCGGGCCAGGGCATCTTTGGCTTGGCTTAGGGGTAAGCCTGAAGAAGGGAGTAGCAGCAGAGAAGGCTGGAGACCTAGGCATGGATCGGGTCATGAAAGACTGTGTGTACCTGCTAAGACATTCAGATTTTTATCCAGAATGTGATGAAGCACCTTTGAACAATGCAGAGGAACGACAAGGATATATTGGAATTTTAGAAAGATTATTCTGGCTGAAAAGTGAAGAATGGTTTGGAGGGAGTTTTAATGGGATTAAGGAGCTAATCCCTCATCATTAAGAAGATGAGGGATGACAGGGCCTTAAATTAAACCAATAGCAGGAATGCCAAAAAAAAAAAAAAAGAAGGGGGGATAGAAATTGAGAGCTATTTAGATGGTTGGTTCAAGCTGTGGAGTAAAATTATAATGAAAGAGGAGCAAAACAGGCTTGCCGGCTTGCAGTTAGAGGGGGTAGGTAGTTGATGAAGTTATTTATGAAGATAAGGAGTTCACGGAAAGGAGGAGGTTTAGGGTGGAAAAGATTGAGTTTGGTTTTTTGCCTATTTATTTTAAGGTGACATATGAATGAAGAGGCAGAATGCATATTTCTGAGGTCCTTGAGAGAGACCTGCACCAGAGCTATAGGTCTGGGGGAATTTAACACATTGACATGTAGTTAAACCATAGGAGTAGATGAGGTTGTCTTCACAGTGCATGAAAGAGTGATAAGTATAAGGACAAAGGACACAAATATGGGATCACCATTTAAGGGGCCAGGGGAGAAAGAGGAATCTTCAAAGTGGCTTAAGAAAGAGTAGTCAAGCAGTAGGAAGAATCCAGAAGAGAATAGAGCCTTAGGAGCCCTTAACTCTTAATACGTTACTGTTCCATAACCCATGCGTTAACATTTAAGTTGTCCCACCTATAAAATAAAGCATTTAATCAGGATGGGCTGGGTTATGCTGTGGTAACAAATAACCCTAAAATCTCTGTGATCTATCACACAAAAAATTGTTTTCTAGCTCATTCAGTAGCTCCTAGACATGCCTAGGACAGCCCTGCTTATCCACACTCCTTGATTCAGACTTCGCCTTTTCACCATGAAACGTCCTCCATAATTGCTACATTAGACAAGAAGGGAAATGGAGACTTGTGCCCCACCTCTTTAATGTTTCCACCAATATGTGACTTGCATTCTTTCCATTCACATTTTCTGGCCAAAGCAAGTCACATAATCTACCTAAAGTTCAAAGAGTTGAGAAATGCAATTTTCCCAGGTACTCAGAAAGAGTGGGGAACCAGAAATACTAATGCACAGCAGATCTAATGTTCACAGTATCTACTACAAGGGAACTGGACTAGATAGATGTAAGGTCCTTCCAGATCTATTATTCTAATTATTTCACGTGTGTTTTCCTCTTTAGTAAGGTTACAAGCTCTTTGAGATACTATTGTCAAGTATGTCTGATTCATCCCTCACAACACATAGCTCAGGGTTAGGCACACAATAGTCACTCAACAATTAATTGAATGACTGATGAAACTGGGATTTAAGGACTAAATGGTTCAGTAGTGAAATTGCATTTATTATGCATCTGCTGTGTCCAAAGGATATATGAGCGTACTTCAAAAAGTTTGTAGACAAATTGAATTAAAAGATAAAAGATATATTGGGCTGACCCTGTGGCTCACTCGGGAGAGTGCAGCGATGGGAGCGCCAAGGCCGCGGGTTCGGATCCTATATAGGAATGGCCGGTGCTCTCATTGGCTGAGCGCGGTGCGGGTGACACCACGCCAAGGGTTACGATCCCCTTACCGGTCACAAAAAA
>NW_007735298.1:59008-59621 GCF_000696425.1 Galeopterus variegatus | reverse complement strand
GAACGAACGAACGAACAGACAACATCACTCCATGAAATATGCTAAAGTGGGAAAAGCAATGACTGAGAAGTCCTGGTTTTAGTGTGAGCCTTGTCACAAACTAACCAGTGACCTTTTGCAAGTCCCTTAACATCTTGGGACTTCAGTTTCTTTACCTGTGAAATGGGGAGACAGGGCTAGATGATCTTTGATGTGCCTTCATGCCCTGTTATCAGCAGTACCTGTACGGACAAGAGGCACCTAGGCTTAGCCAGGAGACACAGAATGTTTATGGCAAGGTTGACGTTAAGAACAAACCGAGAACAAACCTTCTACCTTTATCCTTTTTGAGATAGAGAATTGAACTAACTGGATCATTCATTGTCTAAGCCAAGTTGGTAATTCTTTTGGGTCCCTAACTGTTTGCTATTTGAACATAGGGACCCAAGTATTACTCACATTTTGAATGCCCAGTGGGTGACACCACTGAGCTCAGTGCTTTGGATGAACAAATGTATGTTTATTTGTTATGTTGAACATAATTATGTTATTATATCCTTAAGTCTTCTTATCTCAAATGTAAAATGTAGAAGGGTTGTTTCTCCTAATTTTTCTCACCTATTAACAAAACCCC
>NW_007735298.1:47949-58322 GCF_000696425.1 Galeopterus variegatus | reverse complement strand
TCAAATGTAAAATGTAGAAGGGTTGTTTCTCCTAATTTTTCTCACCTATTAACAAAACCCCAAAAACATACAATAAAACCCTTTTGAGTAGAAAACAAACCAGCTTAATCTTCCTTCCTCTTAGCCATAGAACCATGTTTTGCAACCACCTGAAATAAAAATCACCTGGGATGGGCTGGCCGCTTAGCTCAGTTTGTTAGCCCATGGTGTTATAACACCAAGATCAAGGTTCAGATCCTCATACTGGCCAGGTGCCAAAAAACAAAAAAAAAAAAAAAAAAGAATCATCTGGATGGACTATATATTAAAATACAGATCCCGGGTACTATCCAGAATTACTGAATCAGAAGTTTCAGGAAGGATTCCAGAATTCAGGACTTTAACAATTTCCCCCCAAGAACATCTCCTGAAACCTCTGTCCTTGGGCAGACGATGGGAAAGAAACTGTACCATTAGGAAATAAGGTGGTGCTGCATAAGGATCTCAGATGATCTAAGGTTAAGATGACACTTGATGGCTGCAGGATGATGCAAGTTATAATGGGCACATTGCAAGATAGCATCAAGGTGCCACCACTGGGCCTCTTTTTAGGCCTCTTCACACTTTCCTGGGATAGTTTCAGGCACTCTGATCTGTCTATAGAAAAGGAGAGGTGACTGAGCTGCTGGGATCTAGAGAGAGTGAACGAAGTCAAGCACCATAAACTGCTATGAGTGGGAATGAAACAATATTTATGCGCTCAGAGTCGTTCATGGAAAAGAGGGCCTCTTTTTCATCTCTCTGCCATGACAGAAAGAGTTTCACAGCCAGGGGCACCTGGAGTCAACTGTAAATTGTTTCCCTTGTTGTCATTTTGAAATATGCAGAGTGGAGATGGGAGCGCGCCTGTCTTTATCACACTGGGTCAGCAGCGGCGTCTTTCCCTCTCCCTGTTTCTTCTCATCACGCTAACATTCTCTCCAGGGACCACCCGGAGGGTGAAAAGCATTCACTTTGCTCATTAAAATCTCTTGAAGTTAATTTGGTTTTACTCGACTGCCCTATCAAGGGTCTGGGACCAGGTGTGTGTTTGTTTCATCTCTGACATTATTAGAGTATGTTTCTGTCCTTTGCTCATTCATCTTCATACCCTTCCCTACGGGTGGACTTAATTCCCAGTTTTTAGAAAAGACAATTCTTTTCGAGGGACATATATGCAGGATTTTGGATATACAAGGCATTGTTCTAGGCACTAAAGGACATGTAAAAAGTGACAAGAACCTAGTCTAGCTGCTCACAATTTGTTTGTTTTGTTTTGGCAGCTGGCCGGTACAGGGATCAGAACCCACAACCTTGGTGTTATAAGGCTGCGCTCTAACCAACTGAGCTAACTGGCCAGCCCAACTGCTCACAGTTTGTTATAAAGTTACTTATAGAAATAACTTTAATCCGGGTAGATGCAAACAGAAGTCTAGATGAGGAAAGAGATTAATTTCAACCAGCAGGATCCTGAAGGATTTTTAGAATTGAGCCTTTTAAACCAAGCGTGAAGAACATAACTGGAATGATCTGGAAACTATAGGTGATCACTAGGTTGGACACCCAGGATAAGTTCCAAAATAATACCCTCTTACACTGAAGCAAATGTAATCAACAAAAACAACAAAAAATTTTGCCCTTTGCAGAAGTTGCCTGTGACCTGTATTTGGGTTGCCGTGTAACAGGGCGTCTCTTAAATTGTATCTAGATTAATGTGCTTCTCAAATCAGCTTTAAAAAGCCATGGTATCCTGATCTCATCAAGTCGACTAAAGGATAATGGGGGTAAATGATGGCCTATAAATGTTAACTCTGATGTCATAACAGGAATGTAGAGGTCTGCACAGAATCCAACAAACAGAGAAGGAGAATAATATCAGGTTTCATTTTAGGCAGTTATTGAAGAAAAGTCCCTAAAATAATTTACATATTTTCTTTAGTTCAAAAAATAATAATTCTTAAGAACTTCTACATCTCTTCTCATTATAGGCTCAATTAGAAATTAAGTTTATGTTATTGTTTTCCTCAATTGCATAACACTATGTGGTAAAATTCTGTATCTATATACTAATACACATATGTTCAAAGATATCAAGATATGTATTATCCAACACACAGAGATATTATTTAAAGTACTGCATATAGATATTCCAGATGTCTTCCAGTACATTCCAGATGTGTATGTTTTCCAGATGTATTCTAGTATAGAGTATAATTCTACACTTTCATGTATTTTTGTATCCGCCCAATGGATTGCTACAGCTCAATTCCTTGTATCACATTAGTTTTATAACACAAGGGAGTTTCTATCTTTTTCTAACTCTCGGACAGGCAAAAAAAATAAATAAATAAACATTCCTAAAGAACATCAAATTGCCAAAAATGATACATATTGGAGTTGGACTGAAACTCATGAGAGCAAAGAAATTCAGAGTTAAGGTTAAAATTAATTAACTCGCCTGATGGTGCCTTGCAGGGATCTCAGAGCAGTGGGTGGTCTTTCATCCCATATGTGCAGAAACTCTGGGGTGTGAGAGCCGATGTGGAGATGAAGTTCCAGGCTTAATTTTGACTGTGTTCATTCGAGCAAGTCTAGAGCTTCACCTCAGTGTTATGTTATGTGTTCAAAGGGTGTTGGTAGTGGATCTTTCTCCCTCCCTCCTTCTTTCTTTTCTCTTTCTCCCTTTCTTTCTTTCTTTCTTTGTTTCCATATCTTAACAAGCTTCTGATGCTGCTCCTGGGAAAGCTAATAGAGTTGCCTTGGGGTCTTGAACAACAGCCCTGGGTGTGCTGCATTAATTTCTTTTAGCTGCAGGTAAACCAAAAGTTATGTTAAGTGCTGAATTCTTTTTGCTAGCCCAAGGAGACTTGATACTGCATGTTACAAGTTGATTGGCAAAATCTTAACCTCCTCTGACCTGTAAAAATAAGAAGAAATACTCCTAAGGCTTTTTTCAGGGGTACCAGTCCTTTCATAGCTTAAAAAAAGAAAAAAAATGTGAGGGATGGTTTCCTTTTCCCCCTGCTATTTTTCAAGGAGAATGGTCTGGTAGTAAAAGAATAAATTGAAAGGAACTCAGGTAGAAAAGGCCTGAATACTGAGAATGTAATTTTACAAGACTCGTTTCCTTTACTCTGTGTTTTTCTCCTTGAAGGAGATAACTCGATTTTATACTTTACTGTCTTATTAACAGAATGCATTTTGGAACCCTGCCACCGCTAACAGTATCAGAAGGATTTAAGGCTGCTGAAATACACTTGAAGATTTAATTCTGCTGACTTCAGCTTGGATCTGGAGTAAAATCTAACCATAGATTAAGTGTTTAGCACTGTATATTGCAATTGGTGCTCCTGGCCATAAATACTCGTGTCTATTTCCATTGCAGACAGCTCTCCATAGGTTTCCTACTCGGTATGGCACACAATGCTTGCTTCCCAAATGAGGTTATTCTCTATAAGGCTACTCCTTATATAACTCTTTTTATAGACTTGAGCCTCTGCTCTGTTGTGCAATTCATTATAAACTCCCTCGTGCGCATTGCGATAACAAACACTGGGTTACTGAGAAGAGCCTTCTACAGAGGGAAGCCTGTATTTCCTTCCAGACAATATTTAATCTCATAGCAGCACTGACTAATAAAAGCGAAAGATCAATACAAAGCTGTATTGCTAGGATGAAAATTTACTAACATAGTCATTCATATCACAGGAACATCTGGTTAAAGCTTCAGGGCTCCCTTACTTTCTTAGTTATGATTTTATGGGTCTCTCCAGACTCCTTTTTAGGATTTTAGCAGGCATTTATAGCAGGCTGGACATTTTAATCTTTTTAATGTGGTTATCTGATCTACACTTGGCTTTCTCACACTGACTGGTCATCTTCTCCACTTCCCGCTTATTGCACTTGAATCAAGTTATGATAAGCTCACACTGTAATAGCCCCTAGTCCTAAACGGGTCTAACTTCATGTAAGTGGCCTCCTGAGCTGCTATTTATGTTCATTTCTGTGAGACACTGTCTTTAAAACCTTGGCATTTAGTGCCTTCTTCCTATCCTCATGACTTGGAATACATAAGGACTATTATAAATCATATAGCCAGGCCTGAAAATATACTCTTTGCTGTAAGAGATTTCTGAGGCCTGAGGGGCAAACCAAGGAGTTCTGGTTTACAGCCCCAAACCAGACGGACACATATGAGGTTGACCAGATGACTTGGTGCATGTGGGAGCCCAGCACAATCCTCACATGTGCTCTTCAATAGGGTGGCTTGGTGCAGAATTTATTTGTGATTAAATTTGCTTCTTTGTTTTGTGTGAATCAGAATTTGGTCCCTTCGGGAGACATGTTGATTTGAAAGTCATAGGTAGATGGAATACAAAAATCCACAAGGTAATTCAACAAAATGACCTGAAGTATAGAAAGCAAATGGAAACATAGCTTAACATCTAATGTTTCAGCCAGCCTAGCCACTGTGATGCTACAGGGTGAGGAAGAGTACTAATGTTTGTGGCAGCTACTATGAGCAGGTTCCTTCACATATGTTGTCATATTTAATTTTACAGTTGTCTGAGATTGATATTATTCAAACTGGGACGTGCTTATTGAATACTTACTGTAAACAATTGCTGGGCTGAGTGCACAATACATTTATTTTTCATTGGCTCTTCAAAACAACTCACTGAGTAGGAAGTATAATTATCCTCATTTGGCAAGTTCAGAAACTGAGTCTTAGAGAGATTAAGTAACGTTCTTGGGTCAAACAGCCAGCAAAGGACAGTACAAGGATTCAAACCTGGTGTGCCGGACTGTACTGCCTTTCCCTGTGATAAACAGCATTACTTCAGTAAATACAAAATACAGAAATAGGTACAAGTTATTCTCCTAAAATCTTATAAAATTCATGTGCTAGTTTTCAGTAACTCCAGGTTGCCTACTTTTGTTGAAACGAAGCGTGTCAGACTCATTTTAGAAGATACGAGTTACCACAGATCTTCAGATAAAAGAAACAACACATTAATTCACTTAGCAACACATTCTTCAGAGGAGGAAATTGAAATACAGTTTTAACGTGATTCCTTTACTCTTTCTTACCTGGGCAAACCAAAGTAATCACACACAACTCCCCGTCTCTCTCCTCCTTCAGTGATGCCTTGGACAGGCCGTGAACGACCACCTTCTCCCCAGTTCCTACAGGTCAGATAAAAAGGAGAGACTATTCACTGCAGATGGGAAGGCTTTGTCATGCATCAGTTCTCAAAATTGCCTCCCTGGCACAGAAGATGATTTAAGTAAGACCGAAGTAATTTTCAAAACTGGAACTTAAGCTATTTAGCAACAGGAGCCAAGCCCCGTTTGTCTTGGACCCCCAACACTTTCTTGGCGCCCATGAGCAGCTCAACTGTTCTTTGGTCACATTAATTAGCTCAATTGTCCTAGACAGGAAGGATGGGTGGAGGGTCTGAGGCTCTGGCAGCCCAGCCTGTAGCAAATCCTGACTCTCAGAGGCATTTCCCAGCATCATTCTGAGGAATATTGCAGATCAGAAACACTCAAGGGCTGGTTGCCTACAGATAACAGTTTTCCCCAGGAGGATGACCGAGCAGCCAACTCTGACACAGAGTTTTGAGGACAAAGAGGGGACAAAAAGCAAAGGAGAAGACAAACACAGGCAGAGCCCCTGGACAAAGAGGCGGGAGTACTCATAATAGGAGAGCACGTGAGAATGGGCTCCTTTTAGTTCCGAACCGCACCCATCCCCCATCACTGCCCAAGCAGTTGGGTGACAACACATGGCCCTCGGAACAGAGCCCAGTCTCCCCAACAGCTGCGTCCAGACGGCCCTCGGATCCAGGCCCTGGCAGTTGATGAGTCTCCGTTCAGCCAGCTCCAGCCTTGAGATACCTTTTGATGCCAGAGAGGGGAATGCAAGGATCGAGTTTCTGAGCACCAGAACTTGACCATGGCTTCCAAAGACTGACTCACAAGAACACACGCATCACACAGAAGGATTTTCTTATTATCCAACAAACACACTGTTCCCACTCCTTTTGTGTTTAAGGAGGGAATAAAGAAAAACCAGCTCTAAGTTCTTCTCAGGACTGGAAGCGTTCCTGTTGCCTTCCTTCCCTGAAGCCACACTAACTAAGGAATTCTGTCAACACTACAAAGAAGTCCAGATAGAAAATGGTGACGTGGGACGTTCTTTGTAATTATTTTTGGAGGGAGGGAGAGAGGTTGGTAGTGGTGGGTAGAAGGAGCAGCATAAATACCCCATAGATTTTTGCTTTTAACAATCAGGGTAATGTTTGCTAAGAGTCGGAGCCTGGTAATAATGTGACATCATCTTGTAATTTCAAGTGTCTTGTAATTTCTGTCATCGCAAGGGGCTACAGCACAGCTCTGGAGCTGCACAGTCCTGAGCTCCAATTTTAACTATAACATTTAACGTTGAAAATGCCCATGAACAAGGAAGGTAGTTCTCTTAGCCTACACTGACTCACCTATAAAATGGGAATGGTAAAACCAACTTTGCAGGCTTGTCTCGAAAAGACTAAATAAGGTAATGTAGGTAGACTCACTAGCACAGGTAAGTGCTCCCCAGTGGGGGGTTTAGAATTAATAAGGTTCACATGTTGTATTCACAGTACTGACGCACGTGCAGGGTTTTCATCTTTCACCTCCTAGAGGGAAGCTCATGCCACGGGATCTCTCCAAGTGCTGGAGACAAAAAGCCCCCTGTTCTGAGAATTGTTGAAAGGCTTCTTTCCCTTTCCCAGATCCTTTGCTCCTCAGTGTCCTGTCAAAACATCTGGCCCCTTTTGTCCTCGGCTTTCTCTGCACTATTAAAGCCAGTCCTCATCACGAGCCACTTCCTGTTGACCTAAACATTTTTTTTTATTATTATTATTCACCTTAACACTTCAAGATGATTAGAGCTGAAAGGCTAAGAACAGGGATGAATGTTGAGCTTTTCTTTTCCAGCAGCTAATTTGATTCCAACAGCACTTGCAAAAAAATCTCAAATGTTATGTTTATATCTGTTAAGAACGAAGAAAGCATTATTTTAAAAAATTCCCCTCTGTGGATCAAGATTAAGAGTTCAATAAAAAAAGTTGCTGTCTGGTAAATTATTCTCAGTGGATTAATGTGATGCTTCCTTTTTCCAGAATGTTCTCCCAGCCAGGTGCATACATCCTTGTTATACAAACTCCAGTTTGTCTTCTTGCTAGGAGAACAGAGGGATTTGTCAGGAATTCAGGGGCCTAGAGCAAAAGTGTATCACTTCTTTCTCACAGCCAACCCTAGAAGTTCCTCCAAGATAAACTGCTTGAAGTAAAACTCTCAGTAAAGAGAATGTCTGCACAGGGACCCTAAGAAACTTCACCATTTTTTTTTTTTTTTTTTTCCTGCCTATACTGACTGTCCTTTGCTGTGGATTAGGCCACTGCTTATTACAAATTCAAATCCTATCTATTTATTGTTCATGGTTCCTTTGTGTCATCAGGAAATTAAACTTTGCAGCTGGCCCCTTCATCCTGGCTAATCATGCGGACATAAAGTCCTTAAAGGCCTTGGAGTGGCCCCTGCGGGGGCCCCGCTCAACACTCTTCTCAGCAGGACACTGTTCTTCAGCTGTGTTTTCATCCTTTGCCCCTTCAACAGTAAGCTCCTGCTGCTTTTAGCCCCAGCATCAGACTGTCCTGTGCCATAGCCAGTCATTTTATCCCAGCCAGTCCAACAGCCACAGGACACCATGCCCCGCTGCTGAGCTCTGCAACCAGCTGGAAATGTTTGAGAGTGTGGTGGGACCTTCTTCTGCTTCCTGGGACAGCAGGGCATCCTGAAGACACACACAGTGCTGGGTGGAGCAGAGTGTGTCCCTTGCTGCATTAGCCTGGTTGGGGGTTTCACGTTATACTCACTCAGAGTCCAAGGATGGTAATTACTTGGACCTGTTAAAGGAAAGCCTGGGCTGCGGCAGGACAGATGCCAATTTGCCAGCTCCTCGAAATTGATCTGACGTGCTACAAAACCCTAAGTCTCCTCTCAGGGATCGTTTAATATCCGGCAGAGTTTACACCTGGCTTCTGAGATTCCTTGAATTAATTGAATTCTCATTAGAATACTTCCTGCCTTCTCCTTCCCACTCTTAACTGTGTGTGACCCAAAGTTCCCAGCAGCGTGATGGACTAGAGAAAATCAGTCTCCCTGGCGTCTTCAATTTCATTTCCCATACCACCATGTATTATCACCTCCTCCCTGAGTGACCCCAGCTATGCCATTCTTAGAGGGGAATTGAGAAGCCCTCCATCTGCTGCCCTTCTAGAAGTTACATTTATTACCTTCTCACAAGTGTTGTATCATTTATGTGGCCTCACACATTGTGTTGAGTCTAACATTCTTTACTTTCTGTTGCGCATTTAGTAATACATTTTTTCTTTTCCAATGACCATATTTTCTTAGTTTTATTTAGACACTTCTATCTTTAAGACATTGAAAAGTGTGGGTGTATTTGTATTGCACATTGTCGTAAACATTCTTTGTCCAGGAGGCTAAAAAATGCTAGGTTCTTAAAAGTTTTTTCCATAAACATGCACTATGCATACACTGTACATTAGTAACCATATCCACCATCCATTCATTTTAAGATGCAGTCTTTCCTTATGCTCACCATCTGGGAGAGGTCAGTGATGTAAACCGTTTTAAGTATCTCCCACAAAGTTGTAACTACTTTATTAGGTTGGGGCTAATTCACTCTCACTTCATTTCTGATTTGCCTCGGAATTTTATCCTGTTTGCACCAGGCATAGTCTCATAGTGACATCACCCTGGATAGAACAGGGAAGGAAGAATGTTTATGACAGAAGAATACTGCATCATATAATCATTACATTTCTATAAAGCAGAAAAGTCAGGGAAGGGAGATACCAAAGATGGACAGTAAGGCTCCTTTCTGACTTGGTAAAAACACACTCATTTTCCAACATTCAAGTCAAGTGTCACTTCTTGTGACATCCCTCTCTTCATCCATAAATGCTGTGTCCTTGTTTTCTTAGCAGGGCACCTATGTGGTTTAATAAAATTATTTAAATATCTGCATCCTCAGTAGACAATAGCTGCCTGAGGTCAGGGACCATGTTTAACTCAGGATTATATTCCTTCCATTGAGGAGAGTGGCGATAGGTGGATGAATGAATGAATGAATGAATGACTAAGCACATAAATGTCTCTTCTATTCCAAACTGAGATATGGCCCTTTCTAACACCAGGTCAGGGGCCAGGAGAAGCTAATTTCAGCGAGCCATTCTTTTTCTACTTCCACCCTCCACAAGTATTCTCCAAGCTCAGGACTCTCTTCCTAACCATGTTGACTCCCACAAAAACCCTCCTTTTTCAACTTATTTTCTCCTTTCCATTTTTTACTTTCCAGTCTCAGCTTAAATGTTTCTTCCTCAAGAAATTTTCTCTGATCCCCTAAAATAAATTTGTTCTGTTCAGTTTTTACATACTTCCAGGGTTCCCACGTGTCCCAAGAACACATCACACTTAGAATCATTGGGACTTGAGGGGCAGGTAGTTGTGCAGGCAGAAGAGAATGTGGGTCCTGGATGAGATGGGTCTTGGGGAGGAGGTGTGCTGGGCACATGCAGTTTCTTCTGCCCCCTCACCAGTTTGCCCTGCTCTTAGGAGACGTACAAGCAATGGGAAGAAAAGCCCGAAATGCCCCTTAGAATCCCTTCTGCAGCGTGGGAATTCCCACCTCTTTTTGGAACTGTGCTCTCCCTTCTCCCTGCTCTGAGCAGTTGCTTATTTAAAATATAAATGCAGTGAATATATCTTTCTTGTTCCCCAGTGTACATCTGAACCTAGCAGGGTGCTTGTCACGTGGCAGCCATGATAACTTATGAGAGAAAGGAATGAAGGAAAAAGAAGGGAGGAAGGAAAGAAGGAAGAGTAAATGCAGAATCACCCCCTCGGTAGTGCATACACTATAGAAGGACTGACTTCGTTTTCCCTTTATAGCTTGCCCTTAATGATTAATTAAGATTGTAGCAAAAGCAGACGCCCTGTCTTGCCTGATACAGCTCTCAAAGCATCCCGTTTCACCCGATACGTTTACCTCTATAAACCCCAGCCCTCAGTCAATCGGGGAGGCGGTTGGGACTTCACCTGCTGTCTCCTGGTTGACAGCCTCCAAAATAAAAAGGCTTTCCTGTAAGATCTGTCTGGTGAGTGTGATTGGAAGTCCTACAGCATGAGTACTCAGACCTGCATGGGTCAGGGATTCCCCCAGAAGGGGAATCCCATGGGACTCATTCATTACCAGAGGGAAGGAAGGAAAGAAAGAAAGAAAG
>NW_007735298.1:45799-47059 GCF_000696425.1 Galeopterus variegatus | reverse complement strand
CTTTTTGAATGGGAGATCCCTATGCCGTGTGCTGGGAATAGTCATATGCATGACATGGTCACTGCTCTTAAGAAGTATGCTGCCTAGTGGAGAGGACAATATGCTACCTAGTGGAGAGGACAGACAAGGGAAGAGGCAATAATGATAAAAAGCAATTAGCAGTTGAATGAAGCAAATGCAGGAGGCCAGAGTGACCCAGAATCTTGGAGGTCAGAGACAGCTTCCCAGAGAAAGGGACACTTAAGCCAAGATTGAAAGGATGGAAAGAATAAGCCAGAGGCAGGGGAGAAAGAGTTCCAAGCAGACAGAATGATACACACAAATGCTGAGAAGGGGAAAAAAAGAAGATGACATGGAGGGAAGTGGAAAGTAACACTGAGATGCTCAGGGGACAGGTCTGGTCTAACAAGGGGGTGTGGGACTTCAGGGGACAGGTCTGGTCTAACAAGGGGGTGTGAGACTGTCTCGCCTGCCCTTGTATGGCAGAAGGTGGCACAGCTGATGTAATTCCTGCTTCGGATCCCTGTGGGGTTCACTGAAATGCTAGAGTAAGTCCCTCGTCACTCCTAAAAACTTGTTTAAGGCCTCCTCGACTGGCAGACCAAGGAGGCTTGCTGCTCAAGGAGCTAGGGAGTTAAACACAGGGAGCAGGTGGCTGCCGAGGACTGCCTTCGATAAACCTTTGTGGTGTGTGACAGTGCTGCCTTTCAAGACTTCTCATGTGGGGGCCTGGCCTTTCCATTGTCTCCTGCCCCTCTTTACTTCTATCAAACTTTGCTTATCCTCTTTCTTACTCTCTTCTCACATGCCTCCCAGCCAACCACCATTCTCTGCTCTCCTTCTGCATCCACACCTTCTTGCTCACTTCCCTAGATCTGGCCTGCCCTTCATGGAAGGCTGAGCCCCTCCCAGCTCAAGAGGGTGAATCTCAAATGATATAAGTCCTTGTGAATCTAAACCAAGTGATTGTGATGTAATTCTGTCTGACCAGACATGAAGGGAGGTTTTTGGGTTTCCTTGAGAAAGGATACAAGACAGAGAAGTACCTGTTTTTTCTTCTGCATGTTGCCACCTGCATATGATTTTTGTGACAATCGTACTGGGCCCACGAGGGGAGCCAGTCTAGGAGAAAAGCATTATGTGCTGAAGTACACAAAGCAGAAAGAAGAGAGAACCTTATCCCTTGAAGTTGTGGTTGAACCAACAGGCCCTGGAGCCATCTTGCCTCTGGACTTCTCATTACTTATTGAAGCCACTTCT
>NW_007735298.1:41854-45113 GCF_000696425.1 Galeopterus variegatus | reverse complement strand
CTATTTTTCACCATATTATGCTATGTCTATCCCTGTGATGGATGGCTGCTAGCTTTCCAGGTCTCTAAGAAGAATTTCCACAAGGACAGATGGAGACCCACTAACTTTACTCTAAAAAGACAAGATAGAATAATGGGGGATGATATTTTTAGATAACTAAGCCATTCTTTAGAAGACCGTATCTGGGTATATGAAAATGTTTATTTCCCTACTCCTTAGAATATGTTCTGTCTTTTGATTCCATTTATTCATTGTGCACCTACTTTGCTAGACACTGGACATGGTAAGTAAAACAGACTTTATCCTCGCCTTCTGAGCCAAAATTTAAAACTTCACCATTTTCTTTCTACTTTTGTAAAGATGAACCTTTATCCTAAAAAGGGAGAGGGATGTCAAGGTCAGCAAACAGAAATAAAAAACGAAAGAACCTACAGCTAGGGAAATGGAGCAAAGTCTGTTTGGTTCAAGCCCGAACCTTTATCCTAAAAAGGGAGAGGGATGTCAAGGTCAGCAAACAGAAATAAAAAACGAAAAGAACCTACAGCTAGGGAAATGGAGCAAAGTCTGTTTGGTTCAAGCCCGACAGCTGAGTGGGGAGACAAGAAGTCTCAAGGGCTGTTCCCCTCTGGTGTGGCTTTGTCCCTAAGGAACCATGGGGAGAGGAGATTTAAAAGCTGCCTTTTCCTGCCAGGGTTTTGTTTGATCCTCTGGGACAGGGACAATTTGGCTCGGTTTTGAAGCATTTGGGAAATAAAGCAGTCTTAAAGCATAGCTGGGAAGAGACATGCCCCTAACTCTAGAAGATGAGGATAGATTGAGTGCCAGTGGCAGAATCCCAAGGGAATTATTGTAAGAGGCTCCAAGTTGAAGGTAAACAAGTTAAAACTTATATATGGGAACTGGTTCCCCTGGGACTTCAGATTGCCCTGCAACTCCATTCATGGGTAGAATGTATCCCAAGGCATCCAGGAAGCTCTCGTTCCCCCCTCTACTAGTTTAAAGGACTGGGTACTGCCAAAGCATTGCTTGAGACCATCTCAGTCTCAAAATCTGCTAAATAAAAGACTGTCTTTGAAAATTGACAAAGGTTTCCTTTTGGCTGAATCTGGTCTCTTGATAATTCAGAAACTTAATATAGCCATCTTGGGCCTCTCTACTGAAATAAGAGGAGACATCTACCTAGACGAAAACCTAAACAAAGGTAGCATATTATTCCAGCTCCAGGGTGCTGTAAAACAGCATACACGCAGCACCCTCTGATCCCCAGCTAACTTTTTAATAGGGGCTAAATTAGATGAAAATAAACACTAAGAGCAGCCTTGAAAAAGAAGAAAAGTCATTGAAAGAAGCTGGTGCATAGAGGTGGGAAGACGCGACACTCCTGGCTTGCTTTGTAGATGGGTATGGAGTGGATGGCAGTGATTGGTGGTGTGTAATCGTACATCGTAGAGGTCAAAAGGGAAGACTCTGGAACTAGGCTTGGCCACTAACTAGATTTGTGACTTTATTATCTTTCATTTCATTATCTATGAAATGGAGTGACAATTATCTCTGCCTCCTAGGCTTATTATGAGGGTTAAATGAGTAAATACACAAAAGACACTTAACAACGTCAGGCATGTAATAAGCACCTCATAACTGTTATTGTTAAGGGATAAGATGTTTTTACAAACCAGCTGATGATGTTCTTCTCTTCCTACCACTGTCTCTGTAAGTCACCATCCTTCTGTGGCACTGTGGAGACCTCCCTTCAGAAGTGCGGAGCCAGGGGATTCACCTCAATGTATTGCTTCCAGGGAGAGCTCTGGGCTTGGGATCTGGAGAAGATGAAGGCATTAGTCTGCTAGAAGCAGGCACCCTTCCTGCCCCTAAAGGTACTCACTAAATATTTGTTGAATGGACCAGGGCACCACCCTGCTGGACCAAGTGTAGAAATTGTTGATAACATAACGAGGAAAGAGAAATAACTTGATGCTCCAACTTTGCGAGGCAAGATAGCCAGGGATCCTCCTCAAACCTCTCATGATTAGGTAGGTTATTTAAGCACTTGTGGAGGGGCTAGGAAGAGGGAGACAGGAAGAGTAGGAGAGTGAGGTCCTGAAGGTCTAGATGGGGAAAAGGAAGTGGAACAAACATAAGTGAGTGCCCATTACGTGCCAGGCAATGAGCTAGCATGCTATGTGTTCTACCTTAGTTCTGACACCAGTCTTACACCTGGTGAGACATTAAGTATTAATGTCCCCATTGTATGGAGGTTAAGCATCTTCTCTAAGGTCACTCTGTGGTGAGTTGCAGGGCCAGCACTCCATCCCACACATGTTCGACTTCAAAGTCCTTGAACAGGAAGCTGTACCTTGCTAACAGAATTTCTCATTTCTTCAGCACAAACTGGAATATCAAGCTCAGTGTTTGGATGTTCTACAGCTATACAGGATTGCAAAGGCGCTGAGTGCATTCTTTCCTTTTCTTTAAGGATCTAATCATGACTTCTCCAAACTTGGACTCTCCTCCTCTCCCGCCACTGCCCCACTCCCCAGCCTTCACAGGTCCATGTGATCTAGCTCAACTGTACATGCCAGTAAGTACTCATGCTCCTTCACCCATCATTTCTGAAAACTGCAAGAGAAACAAACATTGAGTGCATTTTTTTTTTTTTGTCTTTTTTGAGACCGGTCGCACCACGCTCAGCCAGTGAGCACAGTGAGCGTACCGGTCATCCCTATATAGGATCCGAACCCGCGGCAGGAGCGCTGCTGCGCTCCCAGCACCACACTCTCCTGAGTGCGCCACGGGCTCGGCCCTTGAGTGCATTTTTAACCTGCAGAGTCTCCTCAGGTTCCAAGGCATGCTTAGGGCTTACTCTGGATTCTGCTAACCCTGTCACAGCTATTGATAAATGCCACCAACGCCACCTCGGGCCTGACCTCCACCCTCCTCAATGCCATTGACTGGATCAAGACTAAAGGCAAAGGGTCACCTAAGGGTAATTACCAACTTCAAGATCTAGTTCAGCTTCTTATTTGCCAAGAAATACATTTGGTTAGGGTAAGCAAAGCTTTCTCAAAACAAAGTGATCAGACTTAGTCCTTCCCCTAGGACTTTTCAGCCATCCCCTCATGTGGTGGCACAATCTGGCCTTGTCTTCTGGCCTAAAATCAGGAGCTGGTTTACTATTGTTTCTCTTGCCATATCCTTTAAAAAGGCATTAGTCACTTAATATTCTGCTCTTTAGAATTCCCTAAATGCTGAAAAGATACAG
>NW_007735298.1:40322-41228 GCF_000696425.1 Galeopterus variegatus | reverse complement strand
TAAAAAGGCATTAGTCACTTAATATTTTGCTCTTTAGAATTCCCTAAATGCTGAAAAGATACAGTGTGCCTCAACCCAAAATGAGCAACTGCTGTTCTCAAAGCACACAAGCCCCTTACCCTGCAGGGGCTGATGCCCCAAGCTGATAGGAGATTGGTGAGGGGAGTCTGACCCCCACTTCGAGCAGCATTCGGACTTTGGAAAGCCCCACCACCTAGTACTTGCTATTGGCTGTTTCAGGAGCATTCCTTCTCTTGCCTTAAAATTGTAATCCATTTATGTTACACAGATGGAGAGTGAGTTAATGTCATAATCCATTGAAATACAATGCCTAACTGTCAAATACTGGGTAGGGATAATTTGGTAAATCCATCTTTTTTGGCTGTCATTGCTCTTTCTGTATGATTCCTATAGGAAAATAGAATCATAAGTGGTTACTTCTTGCATTTCTGTGTTTCTTTTATCTCATAATGCACATTGCACGTGGTGCCCTGTCTCCTGCAGAGGGTCGTGGTGAACACCTAGCAATTGGCTTGGCCCCCTTTTCTGTGAGTCATTATCAGAACTCTGGCCGCCAGATTCCATGTGCTGCTCACACAACTTTTCACACCCAGTTTCCTCACCTCCTTGAGTTTTGCCAAGTTTATGCTCGTCCTGCCTTTAGGGGAATATTTAAGTGTAATACGTAGAAAGCTACATATCAAGAACTGTGTTGGCAACTCTACGTAGTATTGAGAAAATTTACCCTATTGCATCAAAATTGTGGTTATTTTACACTGTCAACACCAATGCTTCACTTCTGATGGATGTTTTTCATCCTTCACGCTGGGATAAACTCTCCCAAACCCTCACTGGGACATCCTTCTTTTCTTGTGTTTTTTTTTTTTTTTTTTTTTTTTTTTTTCT
>NW_007735298.1:30323-39144 GCF_000696425.1 Galeopterus variegatus | reverse complement strand
TCCTCAACCTTTATTTGCAAGGGTTTTCAATTTGTATGTTTTCACCCGTCGCTCATTTGTCTTGGCTGTCACTTGTAAATAGTTTAAAATCTCAATAGCAAGTCATTGATGTATTTAAAGTGATGTTCTTGTGTTATTGGAAATATTTAAAAATCAATTTGGTTTAGACAAAAATTCAGGAAAATTAAATGATTAAAAGACTTTTATCTCTACTTGGAAAATTGTGAATGGTGGCCTTCTTAAAACTGGTGAACTGGCCTGATTCACTGAAATTTTGGAAGAAAAGGTAAATGACTAGGAACAGAGAAGAACAGACAGAACCGGTGTAGACCAGTGCATATTTCTTCCTGAAGTAATTTCGTGCACTAAAATGAGTGTGTGTTTGAGAAACGAGCTGCAGTGTTTCACTAAAGCAGCTCCGAACATTGCTTTGGAAACCATCCGCCTCTTGGAACCTTCTTTTTTCAGTCCAAAACAACAAAGTTTTAAACACTTGGATACAGTGTCAACGCTGACTTACTACAATTGCAAGCCATCAGCAAGTTTCCAGAGAGGCTGTGAGGCAAGGTGCTAATTTGCAGATGTTAGAGCAAAGATCTTATTACTAAACCAGTACAGACCACATGTGGCAATGGTATGAATCAGTTGGAAAAGAAAAAAACTTCCAGCATTGTCAAAATAGTGCTTCTATCAGTTGTTGCCAAGCAAACAACAAAAGAGATAAAACTAGCTTTTTGTTGTTGTTTGTTTTTTAAGACGGGGTTGGACAACTTGGGATATGTGAAGCAATCTGGAAAAGATAAAAATTTAAAAGTGACACTATCTCTCTTAAAGAGCAAAAGTAATAGGAAGTCGTCCTTATTCTGACACTAGGCAGACCACCTTCCAGCATGAAATACCAGTGCATAATTGTTGAGGCCAGTGGTAAAAATTCAGTCCTTTGCAAATTTATTTAATTTAAATAAGCTTCCCCAACATTGGGGGAATGTGTTCTCTCAGTGTGCTTCATTAGTGTAGCTTACACCACAAAACTGGCTGTATTGAGAAAGATTGCACCATTATCAAATAATTAGGAATGCCTTAGCAGGTGCATACACTTACCTTAGTAATTAAACCCTTGTTAAAACACCAAAATCCAGAGAATTTAAATGGTTACAGCATCCCAAAGGAGGTAGCCCAGAAAGTGATTCTATAAGGTAGTGCCATTTGGGAACAGGGATATTGAGCAGAGTCTCTTTCCCTCTTGGGATGCTTACCAAGCACATCTGTGCACATCATGAGATGCAATAAAAATTGCAATGACAATGCTCGACAAACACCCACTGCACAAGACACCGGGCAGCCCCAGTGCCATCCTGCTTGGAAGCAGATACTATGTAACTGAGCTTTGTGCTGCCATTGTTCCAAGTATGGATCACAAGACAAAGAGAAATAAAATGAGAATCTCTGAAATAAGTACTCTGCTTACTCCCTACATGTTAGGGAGAAAATTGAGCCTAATTTCTCATCAAATGCCTTCATAAAATTAGACACTAAGTTTGTCTTTGACAAAATAGCTTTTTACCCCCAATGGCATTTGAGGTATAAACCCATGTAAATATGACAAGCAGCCACCAATAAACCGACATTCAAAACCAGTTCCTTAAAATCTTTTCTACTAGAAGTGTTAAAAAGATCCACATAATTGCAAATTATATCCATTTACTGCCTATACAAGAGCTCACCTTCCACATAGAAATATAATTGTGACGAATCTGGACTCTACAGCCATGGGGCAGTCTGAAGATGATATCTAGAGTTGCCATGACAACTCCCAGGAATTCCTGCTGTCTTTTCATGGTGGAGTTCCTAGGTAAAGCCTGGAAGGTATCTGAAATAAATCATCAAAAGGTAGGACAGCTGGAATTGGTCTGCAGAAAAAAATCCAAGTGTATGAGTCCTTAAGTCCTGTGGTAAGGAGGTTGTCACTTGAGGACAAATTTCCATCACTTTGTGGAATTTAGGCTATTTGAAGCAATAGGATTTATGCGGGGCTCGGTGTTCCTGAGGCTGACGTACTATGGTATTTATAACTAACGGCCTCAGCCAACCACTGATGTAATCACTTACTGGGAGCAAAACATGCCACATTCCTGGAACATGCACATGCCTCAGAAGCTCTGTGGACCCAAGCATGTGGCCAAAGTTGTGACAATCCCATAAAGAGCAACTCACCCTCTTGTGTAACTGTCTTAATAGCAGCGACCACCCTTTGGTATGGGAGGCCTGAGGGCACCAGCAGTGAGATTAGGAAAGTAACTATCTTGCTAATTCTGGTTCTGAGGCTCATAGCGTTGGGTCTGACTCCTAGTTAAACCATCCATCTGCTCGAAAACCTTGGAAAAGTCACTATTTCCACAATTGTAGAAAGGGAAGTAATATCCTGACCTAAGTTGATAATTGTGAAAATTGAATAAAATGGCAAATTAACACCTAACACAATGCCTGGCATTTAATAAACACTAAATTTCCTTTTTTCCCCCTGTTCTCCGCATAAAAATATAAAACATGATATAAATGCAAGACATATTGTATTATTATTCAATTCTAGAATCTGTGGATAACCAGGCATTGCACCATTACTTGGGCAGACCAATACTTCCAGCTCGATTTGCACTGCACCTAATAATGTAACTTTGCAGAGGGTGAGGGGAAGTGGTGGTTGCTATATCAGCAGTATCAGCAGTCACACAGCTGTCATGTGCTATTTTAAATGATAAGCAACTGAGAAGACCAGGGTATTTGAATCCTCCATGTCTTTGTGCCATAAACTTAGGAAGGGGGTTATGCCCCTTTACCCTGCTTTGAAGTGAAGGAAAGTTTGGAGTAAGAAAAAGAGTATTACCATTGAACAAATAAACCATTTTAAAAGTATTTTAAAACTTTTTATTTAAGTGTAGTATGCATTCAGAAAAGTGCACAGATTGGAAGTGTATATCTTGATAAATTTTTACAGATGTTAATGATGTTATATTTTAATCTCATTTAAATATACCTGATTTGTTATAATGGGTTAATATTTTTGGCTTTGAATATGTCATTATTAAAATTTTAGGATTGAAGTATTACAGAATTTTTATTCCTTTTCATTTTTTTGTACTTTAAATTAAGGTATGGTAATTCTGACCCTTTTTTTGGTGTATGGTTCTAAGAATTCTAAAACGTGTACAGATTCATGCAACCACCACAACAACCGGAAAACAGAACAGTTCCATCACCCAAAAAATCCCCCTTGTTCTATCCCCTTGTATTTGACTGCTGGCAACTGTTGATCTGCTCTCCGTCATGTAGTCTTGAATTTTTAAGAATGTCAAAATATAAATGGCATCGCAAAAAATCCCCCTTGTTCTATCCCCTTGTATTTGACTGCTGGCAACTGTTGATCTGCTCTCTGTCATGTAGTCTTGACTTTTTAAGAATGTCAAAATATAAATGGCATCGTATAGCATGGAACCTTTTGAGTCTGGCTTCTGTAACTTTATATAAAGCTTTTGCAATTCATCCACACCATTGCATGTATCAACAGTTCATTGACTTTTATTACTGAGTAGTATTCCTCTGCATGAATGTAAACAATTTGTTTATCCATTCACCCACTGGAGGACTTTTGGGATGTATTCAGTTTCATAAGACTATAGATAGAGCTATAAGCACTTGTATGCACATTTTGTGTAAACATAAGTTTTTATCTCATTAGAGTAAATGCCTATGAGTGGAATTGCTGGGTCTGAACCATTTCTCTGATTTTACTAAATCCACCTAGCATTACAGTTTACATTATCTCGATCGATAAACTATTTACCTTTTGGTAAAGGCAGAACTTCAGATTTTAGAGAGGTGGAAATAGTCTCTTATAGTCCTCAGATCAGAAAATGCCATTTTTATAATTTAACATTCTATTTTGTTTTTATCATTTCAGTAATTTCCTATTCTAGTTATTATAACTAGACCCATTTTTAAAAATTCACTAATTGGGTCTGGCCAGTTACCTCAGTTGGTTAGAACATGGTGATATAACACCCAGGTCAAGGGTTCAGATCCCCATACTGGCCAGTGGCCAAAATAATAAAAATACAAATAAATTTTAAAAAATAAAAATTAAAACAATTTACTAATTGAAAACATTCCTCTATATATTTGAAAGCAAAGTTGCAGACATGATGATACTTCACACCTAATTACATCAGCATTTCTCTACTAAGAACTGGACATTCTGTTATTTAACTACAATGCCATTATCGTATCCAAGAAATGTAAGATTGATTTTAGGTTGGTGGGTTTTCTTTCTCTCAACATTTGTCTGTCTCACCAGTTCTGGGGGCAGTGATTTGCCCTTATATTAGTCTGTTTCTGTTGCTTATAACAGAAATACCTGAAACAGGGTAATTTGTAAAGAAACAATATTTATTTCTTACAATTTCAGAGGCTGGGAAGCCCAAAGTCCAGCTAACGCATCTAGTGAGGGCCTTGTTCTTGGTGGTGGCTCTAGAGAGACACAGGGTCTCACATGGTGAATATGGCAGGAGCAGAGAGAGAGAGAGAGAGAGAGCTTCCCTTGGCTCTCCTTTAAAAGCCATCAGAATCATGCCCATGGCCACCATTAAACCATCAATGGATTAATTCATACACAAGGGCATGGTCCTCATAATCTAATCACCTCTTCAAGCCCCACCTTTCAATTACCATAATAGGATTTCCCACCCTCTTAATACTGCCACAGTGGGGGGTTAAGTCTCTAATACATGGAACTTTGGGGAACACAATCAAATCATAGCAGCCCTGTAACCTCACTTCTCTGATGGTTCTAAGAATAGTTGCTCGATTTTTCAGTTTATTCAGCTTTTTACTTTTTGGTAGGCTGGAGTGATGACTTCCAAACTCCTTACAATACTAGACTAGAACCAGAAAGCCCTTAAGATTAATTTTAAAGCCTCATCTATACACAGTCCATATATAAATTTCTCCAGTTATTCCGAAGAGACCTTTTATCATCTTCAAAAATCTGGATCCAATTAAGTTTCATGCTTTGCATTTAGCTGTCATGTCACTTTTGTTTCTTTTAACTAAATCTCCTCTCCCCGACCCTTTTATTTTATTTATTTATTTTTTGTCTTTTAAGACATTCACACTTTCAAAGAGTTCAGGCCAGTTGTGTTACAGATTTGTTTCCTCACAGTTAGACCCAGGTTAAACATATGGCAAGAATATTACATGAGTGATATTATGTGCTTTCTATAGCATCATATAAGGAGGCAATGCTGACCATTTTGTGTTTGTTGGTGATGCTAAATTTGATACTTGTTATCCACAATTTCTCTGTTGTAAAAATGCATTTTCACTTTTGTAATTAATAGGTAATCTGTGGTAATACTTTAAGTCTGTGTATATCATCTTCCCCAGCCACCTAATGGTTTTAGCGTACATTGGTAATGCTCACCTAAAATCACTTATTACGTGGCAAAACGATTTTAGAATTCCATCATTCTCCCAAACTTATCATAAAGAATAGCTGGCTCCCTCTTTTGCACTTAACGCTCGCTCGCGCTTTCTCTCTCAATCTCTGTCTCTCATCATCATGATTCAAGGACTCTTTTTGTTTTATTTACTCACTATTTTTGTTGCTCAGTTGGCTCTAATTTGGCCAGTGAAGATCCCTTCAAGCCAGTTCTTGTGGCTTCTTGTGTCCTTTTGATATGATCCTGTTAATCTTTGGGCACTTTGTTGCTTTCTGGTGCAATAAGACACCCCAGGTTCACCTTGTTCTTTCTCTGCCCCAGCTTTGGAATCAGCCTTGGCTGATTCCAAATGTTATTTAGAAACCAAGATCTGGAGTACCGATAATGCCATGTTTGGACACAGTGATCAGGCAGCTTGCTCTACACTCTCCAAGACCAAGTCTGCATGCTTTCCAGTGCAGCTTCAGCCGCATCTGTCTATTCCTGCTGCCAGCATCCCTTTTATCCCCTTAGGTCTGGTTTCTGCAAAAACCTCTCTGCTGGCCTTCTTGCCTCCAGCCTCTTAACCTCAAATCCAATAGAATGCAGCTTCTACAGTATGGTCAGGGGAAGAGTGGGCTTTTGGAGCCATACAGGCCAAAGCTTTGATCCCAGCTCTACTACCCTACTGACAGCATGACCTTGGGTAAATTAGTAAGCCTTTCTGAGCCTCAGTTTCCTCATCTGAAAAGTAGGGATAAAAGTACAGAGTACTTAACTCCAGAAAGTGGGAATTAGAGATAAGATGCACATCCAGCCACATCTATGAAAGCCAGCCCAGCATTTGGCCTCTGCTAGAGGCTTTGCCCCACCCACAGCCACTGGGTGGGTTTGAGATGACCCCAGTGGGTTACAGCTGACTGGGAAGTTTAAGAGCCTCTGCTAGAGGCTTTGCCCCACCCACAGCCACTGGGTGGGTTTGAGATGACCCCAGTGGGCTACAGCTGACTGGGAAGTTTAAGAGAGAAAGACAGGCAGACAGGAAGACTGCAGTCAGTCATTGTTAGTCAATGAAGCTAAAATGTCAGAATGCAAAATTGGTACCATCTGACAAAAGATTAGTGTGTAGAAGAGGTGCTCATGGGAGAGAGGACTGGAGAAGGGACTGTGCCCTGCCTCTGTGTGGCTGGGCCCTTCCTCTCCTGCCTGCCCTCGGGGACTTGCATGCTTCAATCACTTCTCTCAGTGTATCCAGCCCCTTCCCTTATGCTTGCTCTAACCCTTATGCACAAAAGCACACTTACCATTTCTGCTTCTTTGAAAAATACCTCTCCTGGATTCCTCATTCCTTCAGGCCCCATCCCATATTTCTACTTCCCTTCCTAGTAAAACATTTAGAAAGTGCAGTTTACAGTTCCTGTCTACACTTCCTAGACCCTAGTAAAATGTCTCCTGCAACGGTTATCACTGACTTCTAAACTGCTGCAGCTAATTCATTTTTTTGTTAGATTTTACTTGACCACTCTTTATTTTCCTCCTACCTCTCTGATAGTTCTTCTCAATCTACTTCACAGTCCTTCCTCTGTTCAGACCCCAAATGTCAGCATGTCCCATGGATGCATCCCTCAGTAACGTGGGTCTCCGCTTGTCAACTGCCCCCCTGGTGACTTTCTCCGCACTCGAGGCCTCAGGTTAGCACCTTTAGGTTAATAACTCTCACATCTTCAACTCTGATCCACGACTCTGCTAAACTCTGACCCTTATTTCCACCCTGTCTCCCGAACATCTTCACTAAGATGACCCCTAATTAAACCAGTCACTGTGTCCGAACTGCACTCATTATGTTTTCTTGAAATCCAGCTTTCTATGTTCTCTATCACCATCATCCAGCCAGTCAGTCATGACAGAAAACCAGGCGTTGCCCTGAGTGCTTCTCTATATACGCTGCTTGAAGTCCTCCCACCTCAGTCTCTCTCAGATCTCCTCCTCTCCACTTCTTCACTGCCTCTGCCTTCTCAGGCTCCGCTTGCTTCCAGTCCGGCTTACTGGTCTCCAGCATCCCTCTGCCAGTCTGCCCAGTCACAGCCACTCTGTTGTCCACACAGCTGCTGAGGGGAGGTCTCTAAAGTGCAAACCTGATTATGTCACTGTTCGGCTGAAAATCCTTCAGTTCCCCCCACTGAGTAAAGTTCAAAATTCTTAGTCAAGACCTTGCAAGGCCCTGACCCAGCCTCCTCCTCTTCTTCTATAGAAACCTTTTACTCTACCTGTACACAGTTCTTTTCAACACTGTGTCTTCCCATGAGCTGTTCCCTCCTATGCATAGAATTCCTTCCTTGTCCCTCTCCCCCCGTTTATCTAGCTAATTCCTAATCAGACCTTGTTACACAGACATGTCACCTGCACAAGGCCTTCTAGTATATTCCGTGCACTCTGAGTAAAACCCAAACCCATTAACCAGCCTGTAAGTCCTGCCTTCTTCTGTGACCTCATTTCACATCCAGCTCCCGCATTGCCGTCTGCTCCCACCACACTCATTGTCTTTCTAGTCCTCAGTCACACGCAGCTTTCCCTGCCTGGCATTTGGAAAAGCTGCTCCCAACATCTAGATTTTCCTTCCTGATCTTCACATGACCAGTTTCTTATTATTATTTTGGTCTCAGCTCAAATTTTATGTCTCCAAGAGGCCTCCTTAGATCTCCTCGTTGCTACCAGTCACTTCTGTAGGCTTTGGAGTCAAACTGACCTGAGTTTGACCTGACAGACCTGAGCCTCTGCCACTTGCTAGCTGTGTGACCCTGGGCAAATTTATTAACCTCCCTGTGCCTGTTTCCTCATCTATAAAAGGAGGGCGATAATGCCTCCTTAAAATTGCTGCAAATCATAAATGAGACTAATATTGATTTACACTAAGTGTTTAAAATGTTCAAACAGTAGGTGTTTTAAAGACGACAGCTATCAATGTCTCAATTTTGCAGCGCCCCTTACCGTGCTGTCAGCATGACTTCCATTGTGTGGCGTCTGTGGCCCAAAAAGACTCAAGGGAGCTTTATTTCATATAGTGCTAAATAAAGAAAGAAAATTAAAATACTCTTAGTCTTGCTCTAAATTTTTCAGATGTATCTTCAACTAGTCTCCTTCACAAGCTGTGTCTCAGCTCACCTGGACTCTCTTGGAGGTTTCCTGCCTCTGTCTTTGCATGTAACATTTATACCTGGGGAAATCTTTCATTTCCTTTCTTATCTCTCTGTCTTTATCTCCCAGGTTAAACCTTACATGGTCACCCGTGTTAGAGTATGTCTTCTGAACTGTTCAATTCACCATCGTGAGTGTCAGAAGAATCTCAA
>NW_007735298.1:28753-29844 GCF_000696425.1 Galeopterus variegatus | reverse complement strand
GGTGGGAGCGCAGCCGCGCTCCCAAGCGGCGCACTGTAGCAGTGCGCCACCGGGCCGGCCCCTCAATGTCTCAATTTTGCAGCGCCCCTTACCATGTTGTCAGCATGACTTCCATTGTGTGGCGTCTGTGGCCCAAAAAGACTCAAGGGAGCTTTATTTCATATAGTGCTAAATAAAGAAACAAAATTAAAATACTCTTAGTCTAGCTCTAAATTTTTCAGATGTATCTTCAACTAGTCTCCTTCACAAGCTGTGTCTCAGCTCACCTGGACTCTCTTGGAGGTTTCCTGCCTCTGTCTTTGCATGTAACATTTACACCTGGGGAAATCTTTCATTTCCTTTCTTATCTCTCTGTCTTTATCTCCCAGGTTAAACCTTACATGGTCACCCGTGTTAGAGTATGTCTTCTGAACTGTTCAATTCACCATCGTGAGTGTCAGAAGAATCTCAAGTTCAATGTATCTAGAACACTTCATCTTTCTCAAGCACAAGCAGAGAGACAGGACATGACGACTTCTCCAGTCTTCTCTCTCCCTTGAGCAGCCTCTTTATAAATTTGCACAGGTCTTTGGTCAGCTGGCACCAAGATAAGTCTTAGTGAAGATAGCACTGTCCCCTTGTAACCTTAGTCAGAAATCTAAGTGCTCATTGAGGCTTCTTTTCCTCCACTCTGTAATCATTCATTGAGTCTTGGTGAGTTGACTTCCTAAGCTACCTATTATTGCATCCTAAATATTTTCTTTGTCAAAATGTGTCGCTTCTACTCCACTGTTATTGTTGATCAGGTTGGGCCTTCACCATCTCTTCCTTCACTATGGTGAAGCCTTAACCCAGAGCTCCCTGCCAGGCTTTCCCTCCCCATTCTACCTGCAAAGTGCTGCTTCTGGAAGGGACCAGGACTTTGCTCTGGTCACCTGCCTCTGTGTCCTTGTCCTTGACACCAGTCAGGGCTCATTACCTTCAGAATCAAGTGTGTGCTCCTCAGCACGGCACACAAGGCCACTGCTCATTCTCCCACCTTTTCTCAAAAATGCTTGTGTCCCCCCATGCCCTGAGCTGTGCCATTCACACTATTTCCTCTGCCTACATGT
>NW_007735298.1:26536-27268 GCF_000696425.1 Galeopterus variegatus | reverse complement strand
TTTGCCAGATTATTGTCTTCCAATTTTATTTATGGTATTTTTCAAATGTGGAGAACTATGCAGCCTAATCACTACACTCTGGAACTGTGTTGCTTGAGCTTGAATCTGAGCGCCAACTCTTGCAAGCTGTGTAACCTTGGACAAGTTACTTAACCTCTCTGTGTTTCAGTTTTCTTATTGGAGAAATGGAGGTAATAACAGTACCTACTTCATAGGATTGATGTGAGAATTAAATGAGATAATATATGGACAGTGTCAGGAGCACTGTTTGGCACATATTAAATGCTACTTGATAGCTAAGATAAATCAGTAGTGGTTTGGCTCCAGAGTCTCACTTCAGGAAGCTGTCTCTGAAATCCCACTAGAGTAAAATGATACTCATAGGGTCTTCTATAGCATTTTTCTTGATACCAATAATTTTATAATAATATATTCATATTCCATTCTTTCTTGATAGGATGTAAACTAACATAGTGGTCGAGGATTGTGAATTACTTATCANACTTAATTGATCTCCTGTTGTTGAATATTTACACTACTTACACTTTTACCTAGTTATAAATAATACTGTGATGAATATTCTTATTGATGAAATTATTTGAACATCAATTCTAATTTCCTCTATATAAATTCCTAAAGGTGTATTTACTGTATCAAAAGATTTGCAGTACTTTAAGGCTTTTCATGTAAATTGCCAAATTGTTCTCAGAAAGGCCATAGCAATAATTAAAT
>NW_007735298.1:25728-26351 GCF_000696425.1 Galeopterus variegatus | reverse complement strand
TCCCACTCACTGGCTGAGTGAGGTGCGGGCGCAACACCGAGGGTTGCGATCCCATTGCCGGACACGAAAAAAGACAAAAACAAACAAACAAAAAAAAAAAACTTCTTTTATCTTAAGGAATGACAATTTTTACTCTTTTGACGCTCCTGGTAGCTAAAAATTGTACACACAATCACAGGTCATGATTATTTCTGTATCCCATTTATTGATTCACTTATTTCACAAATCATTCAACAAACATGTAGTTTAGTCTGTGAGAAGCACTAGCAAGAGGGATACAAAGTCAAATGTGGAAGAATATGCCTGTCCTCGGTGCCTTAGAACAAGTGTGAAGCACTAGCAAGAGGGATACAAAGTCAAATGTGGAAGAATGTGCCTGTCCTCGGTGATCGACAAGTAAATCATTTTTAGAATATGCTTTTGTAAGTATTTTGATAGAGTTATGTTCTAGGTGTTCTTAGAACAAGGAGGAAATAAACATAATCATTCAGAGTTGGGAAGGGGAAGTCATGGAAAGTTTCAAGGAGGAGATGAGGCTGGGCTGAATGTTGAGGAAATATTCATTCATTCATTCATTCAATAAATATTAATTGGCATGAATAAAAGAGGGTACATTCCATCTA
>NW_007735298.1:15753-25662 GCF_000696425.1 Galeopterus variegatus | reverse complement strand
AGGTGTTCTTAGAACAAGGAGGAAATAAACATAATCATTCAGAGTTGGGAAGGGGAAGTCACGGAAAGTTTCAAGGAGGAGATGAGGCTGGGCTGAATGTTGAGGAAATATTCATTCATTCATTCAATAAATATTAATTGGCATGAATAAAAGAGGGTACATTCCATCTAGGCACTGAGTTCTTTTGTTAGCAGTAAACAAGACAAGGTTCCTAAACACATGCAACTAATTATTAAGACATCAAAAGGGGATATGTAGAAAAATAAAGTAGAGTGATGTGATACAGAGTGACAGGAAGCAGGGAGGCTGGACCACTAATGGTCAATGTGTGAGCTGAATTAATTCCAAGCCAAACACTACCTGAGCACATCTATGCACAAAGCACTCTGCTTGTCACCTGAGGGCCTGGATGTAGGGTGGGGGTGAGGGGAAGTAACTAGGCAATGAGAAGTAGGAAATGGAATCAACAAGAACACTGAAGGAAGATTCAGCTAGCTTCATGTGGAGGTGAGAGAGATGAAGATGTGAATGGAAGATGCTGATACTTCAAACAGGAATGGGCAAGCTGGGAGAAAAGGATGTTTTGAAGGGAGATGTTGAGTTCTAGAAAGAAAACAGGGCCCAACACGTAAGAAGCACTCAGGAAATGTCAAATAAATGAATGGATAGATGGGTGGTTGGATGAATGGGTGGGTGGGTGGATGGTTGGATGGGTGGCTGGGTGAGTGGATGGGTGGTGGATGGCTGGATGGGTGGGTGGGTGGTTGATGGGTGTATGATATAGTAGATGGGTGGTTGGATGAATGGGTGGGTGGGTGGATGGTTGGATGGGTGGCTGGATGAGTGGATGGGTGGTGGATGGCTGGATGGGTGGGTGGGTGGTTGATGGGTGTATGATATGGTGGTAATTGGTATGGGAAAATCAAGATACCCAGCACTTTTCCTTCACTCCCACCTATCTTGGCCCAGTGGGGAGCAATCCAGGAAAACTTGTATTTATTTCTTCACATTTTTGTCTCCCACTAGAGTACGGTCTCCTTTAGGGAAATAATTCTGTCATTGCCCTGGGACCTAGCACCACGCCTGACCCCTTGCTCTATGAATGCATACTTGTTGGTTGTGTTCTCAGCTGCCTTTCCTTTCTAGCAGCCCCGGTCTGACTGCCCTTCTTTATACCCGCCAACTATGTCGCTCCTTTAGGGAAATAATTCTGTCATTGCCCTGGGACCCAGCACCACGCCTGACCCCTTGCTCTATGAATGCATACTTGTTGGTTGTGTTCTCAGCTGCCTTTCCTTTCTAGCAGCCCCGGTCTGACTGCCCTTCTTTATACCCGCCAACTATGTCTTCCCTTCAATTGGCAAGGTCGGGGAAGCTCTCGCTTTTTACCCATGATCCACCCCTGATTCTTTCCTCCTCTGCTTTGAGCTTGCCTCTACTTGCTGATTTAATCTCCCAGGCTTCGGGACCTGCCTGTCAAAGCTGGGAAACTGGATTCATCACACAGACTACATTCAGGGCAGAGGAACCCATTTTGAAACTGCCAATACATACAATCTGAAGTGCACAAATTATTAGGCCAGGATGAACATCAGGCTTATCAGAGATTGTAGCAGCCCCATGTAATTGTGCTAAATTGTGGTTTATTAAGCTAGCTTTTAACACAGTGACTCCTGTTAGTGCAGCTATAGTTAAGGGTCTGTCAGTTTTTCCATTATAAGACCCTGTTTCAGAGGCTTATAACTGCCACAGAAATTCACTGCTGCCTGAAACTTGACACATTACAGTGCGCACAGCCTTTGGGTGTATTTTGAAAATAAGAATAGAATAAAAATGATGGAGTTATTTCATTGAGATATGTGGCCTCAGCCTGCTAGCCTATGAGGATTCTGTAACAAGCCGACCTTACCCAGGCGGTGGACAGTGGGCTGATGTGACAGAGAGTAGCACGTTAACATTTCCCTCGTTGTCATTATGCGCCTTCTTGTCAGTAATCTCCTTGTTAAAGAGCACTCGTTGACATGATGGACAATAATGGCCCCCTTGCAGCCCTCACTGCACATCACAGGGTAGTCCGAGTCTCAGAAGTTCCTACGTAGCGCACGTAAATCGACTGTGTAAAAGGTTGTGGAAATATTTTTGGTAGAGAAAAGATCTCATCAGCCGCCCCCTGCTCCAATTAATTCCATGGATGGCTATGAGATTCGTAGATGTCGCTGCTGTCCCTCTTTGGGGTTTGGGTTTATATGGTCAGTAATGAGGTGACTCTATTTTCTCTTAAGTTCTTTGCTTCCATTTGCTACATGCTGCCCGTAGCTCATCTGTGGTACTCTGGTCAGTGCCTTGTGTCACCAACTACAGGTTTTCCTAGGAGAGGGTAACAGAAGAGATCATTAACAAACCTTTCAACTCTTAAAGTCAACCTAAAGTAAATACTGATACACAATTAGAGCAAGATGTAAGAAATGAGCACCTGGGTAAAACCTGGCACCTCAGAGAGTTAACTGTTATCAAGCCACTGTTTCATCTTGAGTCTTTCCAGGGTCTTAAGCATGGCATCTGCTAAAAGCTTGCTACTGTATAGTGGTTAGAACACGTGCCCTGACCTCAGACGCTAGCGCTCGCACGTTTCCAATCAACCATCGACTAACTCTGTGACTGCTGACGAGCTCCTGAGCGACTAAAGGTCTCTGCTGTTCTTTCCTAATCTGTCAAATGAGAAGGATAATAATACCTACCTCACAGGGTTGTTATGAGTATTAATTAGGAAAATACATGTCAAGGGCTTACAGCCTCAGTCCTAACCTCTTTGATGCTGTTCCTCACCAGTAGAACAAATTTGACCATCCACATCTCAATATGTTACAAAATATTTCTACATTTATAAATTAAATCATGTACCACTGAACTAAAATATTATGTACATTGTAAAACATGTACCAAAAATAAAAATTTTCAATGATTGAAATAATCAATATTTTTGAAAATATTTTTATTCTGTTTTATTAATAATATAGAACATTTTTTCACTCAGGGAAAATTATTACTAACTTTAATAACATTTTATATTACTATATTGAACAAATATTTTTATGAGAACAATGTGATTAAAATGATTTTTTGGAAACTTGCTTTAACATTATGAAATAATTAATTTGAAGGTCTATTTTTACTTTGTTTGAGTAGAAACAAAACAACTTAAAATATACTTTGCTGAGATAGGAATATCCAAATGAAAGATATAATTTCTGGCTACACTTCTTAAAATTTTCAAACTGTATACCAATTATGGAAAGACCTTTGTTGAAATTAAGTTTCTAAGTCTTCATCTTTTCTGGTTCCAGTCAGTTATTTTTTAAAATAATCAGAAATGATTAGAAGAGTATTTTACTGAGCAGGTTCAAAGCACTCTGAAACTCTTTATTTGGAAGATTTGTAAATCGGTAAGAATATTTTGTTTCTAGATTTTTTCTATATTTGAAAGTTTGAGTACATATTATCTATTACCCATTATCTATTATAATATATATATAATAGATAATATATAATCTATTATAATGTATATAATATATAATATATAATATATATGTATTATATATACTGTGATGATGATATATATATTATATATACTATATACACAGAAGAGATAATATAATATATATACTGTATTATATGTACTGTAATAGATAATATATATACTGTATATATAATATATAATCTCTCTATATTATATATACTCTAATGATGAAAATATTTCTAACATCCTTTTTAATAATAGTATATACAAATAATAAATACATATATTAATATATTAATATATTTTAATTGTAATATATTAATAATAACATATGCATATTATATGTATATATTAATATGCTGTAATATTATAGCATATATTATAATATGTAGCATAATATTATAGCAAATAATAAGTCTATTATTAATAATAATTAATAATTAATTGAATAATAAAAATGCTCTTTCCATACCAGACATTTCTTTTACAAAACACCTATTTTCTCTCTTATTATTCAGTCACATTTATCTGCAAGGTAATGAAGTGCAAAGATTTTTTTCCCCCCCAAATAATTGCTAGATAACATATTATTGACAGGCAGTCACATTTTATCACAGAAACAAAAACAAAAACAAATTTGGCACTTTTTTTAGTTAAAAAATGTATAATTCATTATTAAATTTAATAAATCTTATGATACATTTCCAGGAGTTAATCTGAGAACCTCTGTGTGGTATCAAACTTTTCAGTCATCCCCGTATCATTACAAAGCAGTAAATGTTGTACTCTTTAAAGAACAGAGGCTGCAAATCTACTTATCATGGTTAATGTAATCTATGTGTTCCAAGAAGCTAGAAAAACGAATGAACAAATGATGAGGCCACTGCCCCAAACCCCTGCTCATTGTGGAACTCCCGTTCTTCTTAGGAGTGCTTGGCCTAACCTATAAATTCAGAGAGGGTGCTGGCATAAACCCATATGTTAGATAGAAGTAATGCTCTTTTTTTTTCTTTGTCATGATAAGAAATAAATATAACCTCAATTTCAGTTTTTTCTTCCCATATCTCAGTGGATTTTCTTTCTTATTGCTAGGATGTAGGGACTCCTGTTTGGGGCCAATGGCTGAGCAGTGTGCTGGGACACCTGAGCATTTAACCACTGTCAGCGACCGTGGTTATCTTCCTAATGTGCATTAGTTTCCCAGGCCAGTGTGTGTGTGTGTGTGTGTGTGTGTGTGTGTGTGTGTGTGTGTGTGTGTGTGCGCGCGCCTGCACCTGTTGCTGAAAAATGACATATCAATTTTCATTTCTCTGTAAAATTGTAAAATACCTCTTTTATTCCTTCCTTGCATTCCTGTCTTGCTTCTCTGTAATGTCTCATGACCCTTCTACTTGTTATGCAAAATTCCAGATATAGATCATCAAAAGTCCCTCTAAAAAAGAGAAAAAAATGATCATTTTCCAATGCATCTTAGCACAAAATTCCAATGCTATGTTTTTTAATGGAGGGGTATATAAGTCATTCTATATCACCATATGTATAAGAGGGTTAATTGGTTTTTAAATACTCTTGCTTTCCTCTTTACCTTCTTGAGTACAGGATTTTTCTCAATCAATCATCAACCATCTTCCTGGGGGTAGATTATAATGTGTACTGAAGGAGTGTAAAGGTAAAGATCTAGATAATATTCAACTTTTGAAATTCAAAGTAAGTCAAGCTAAAGCCTCACAAGTCAGTCTGTTGTCTTCAGAGCAGATTTTCTAAATTCCCTTATCTCCCAATGTCAGGTGAACCTACTCCGCAGTAATAAGAAAATATGACTTAGGGGAAATTGAAGTAACAGCCTACCTTTTTTCTAGCATGGGGCATGGTAGGAAGAAAAAGGGAGACAGGAGGGGAGGGAAGGAGAGGAAGGGGGTGGGAGGGGAGAGGGAGGAGTGAACAGGGGGACAACCTCATCAACACGGATGGCCAAGTAGAGTGGGAATTTAAATAACATTTAGAATTTTTAAGCCACCCTTGGTTCCAACGCAGCATGAAGCAGGGGCCAGAAATAGTTTAGAGTCTAGATTTGCAGATAGAGATGATCACCATGACAGGGTGACATGACAGCTTTATATCAAGGGCTGGAGAATGGACACCTGTGTGAAGCCCAACAGAGTCACATCGGACACTGAGAGGTCTTTAATACAAACTGAGTTAGGGTGTCAAGTCAGCCAGGGTGAATCACCAGGTCCTGAGAAGGCAAGAGAAACTAACAAATCTTAAGTTAGTTGTGATGAAAATAGTTTAGTCAGGCCCCCTTGCCTCAGGTCCAGTTGGGGATGGTGCAGCACATTCCTTGTAAATAAGTTGTGTGTGGGTGGAGTTAGTGCACATGGGTGCCAATGTATCTTTTTAGTTTGTTGCTATTGTGTGTTCTCCAGAGTTTGTGAAGCAGCGGTCTAAACTGCTAGTCGGCAGAGAGCTCACATCTAAAAATAGAACATGTTTACTTTGCTGGCAGCTGCTCAGTTTTTCTTTGGACTTTGCCAGCAGCAGTCGAGTTTCTGAGTTTCTCTTTGGACTGCCTAGCTTTGAGATGTGTGTGTACTGAATAAAGCTTACTATTCCTTCAACCAAGGCTCCAAGGACATTTTTCCTGTTACCTAGCACGTAGACCTGTGTATGAAGGGTTTGTGACCCAGTCTGGACAATGGGCTTGAGAGGTCTATGAGCTGCAGATCCAGCCCTAGCTCTACATTAGTCTAGTTGCAGATTTTAGACACAAATGCCAGCAAAGCAAGTGTCACACAATTGATAACAAAAATCACTTGAGAGACCAGAAGAGACAGAAAAGATTTCACTCTGAAAACTGGGCTCTTCCCCACTGCCCTGGGAGATTGCAAGGCACATCCCTTTTCTCATACATCCAGCAGCGTCTTGGCAGAGAAGTCGAAGGAGAGGAATACATCTGGAAGAAAACTGGGCTCTTCCCCACTGCCCTGGGAGATTGCAAGGCACATCGCTTTTCTCATACATCCAGCAGCGTCTTGGCAGAGAAGTCGAAGGAGAGGAATACATCTGGAAGACCGAGCACTTCTAGCCAAGAGAAACTGATCGTTACTACTGATTACATTATTTGAATCAGAATAAGCTTAAAACTGGATTGGACATTTAGCTAATAATTTTCTCTCTAGACAGAGGTAGGTGGGAGCAGAACTGGTATAGCAGAGTGGACGGTGGAGATGGTGCATGGGAGGAAGGTAAGATTAGTTATAGACAAAACCAAAATATATTTCCTCAGCACACATGAATTGTAGTGGCAGCTAAACTTCGCAGCCCTGCTCCACGTGGAATGTAACTTCACTCCCACCCGCTGTGGAGTTGCAGAAATTGAAGTTCACGTGCCAATGCCTCTCTGAGTCAGAAGATTCAGAAAAACACTTCAGTGCTATAGTAATCACTGATTTTGGAGACAGATTACTGATTTAGAGATAGAAAAACTAAGACTCTTCCTCCGATAATGTAATTAACAGGCCTGGAATTTATTTCAATTTTTATCCTTTTTAAAAATCCCAATTCACTGAGGTACCTTCTTGGCTGATACCTAAAGACTTGAGTTTAATTTCTACTTATGTTATTGAGTCACTTTGAGAACATGAGTGCCATATTTGTAAAAATGAATCTAAAATGCTGGACTCCCCCACTCTCACACAGATATTTTAGAAATACCTGAAATTGCGTTTGAGAGAGTATCATGAGCTATCATAAGACAGAGTGACAGTAAACCCCACTGGTGAGGGCAAGAAACAACAGAGGGCCAAAACCACGAGTGAATGCACAGCCACGGAGTCTGGTCGCCATGCCTCCGTCACTGTCACCATTGAGATTCTCAAGCCCTTAACATTTTAGCATTCATTATTCATTAGAATTAGACATAGATGTGGAGTCGTTTTAATGAGCTTTAATGGCAAATAGCCAAAACATCAGGCCTCTTCCCTTGCATTTTACTTGAGGGGATTCTCTTCATCTGTAATAAAAATACTGTTAACCCTTAATACTCCTAACAGGGCTGGTCAATGGCCTGTAGGTACCATAAGTGCTTCCTGAAGAGGTAAAGTGGGGAAGAGAAGAGATGTTCAGGAAGCTGTAGAGAAATGTGGAAGAAATAATCAGGCTCACGAAGAGAGGAAACTCTAGCTACAGTCACAACTGCTTAGGTTATGTCCTCTGCTGTGAAGGAAAATCATGAAATTAAAAGCTACATAAGAACTCATACAGAAATAGAGCAAAGGTGAAGTCTAATTAGAGATTTTTCTTTCCTAAACTTCCAAAAATCAGAATTCCCCTTATAAAATGTTTCTATTGTTTAATAGTTGCACATACAACTTTAGGATAAATTTTCAGGAACACACATACAAATGGAGAGCACGGCCTATAAATGCTTGCTGAATGAATGACTTTAGTGAATAAAAAAATGGAGGTGACTTTCGTGGGAAGCTGTAGAATTCCATCAGTACTTAACACGTGTTCTGCTGTTTTACGGCCCCACCATCATTTCAGCATATTCCAGCCTGTCATTTATCACTGAATACACATGCACTGTGTGTGCATAATCTATCCTTGCTTCGTCGAAGCCCTTTCCTACTAAAATTGTAGAAAGGTAGCAAAATACATTACTGTCTGTCATTCTGTCAAGACTCTTTATAGCACATTTTCTATAAAGCACTGTTTAGTCCCCAAAAGTTTAACTGAATTGGAATGCTTCTCCAAAAACTCAGATGACTTTTTGAAAATGATTTAGGCACTGGGGAGAATTAGAGCACCTGTTCGATTGTATTTGGCCATATTGAGTAGTAGGGAGGCCTTCACAGAAAGAGATACGGGAAGCCAAAGGTCTGGAAGCTCTCTTTTTACATCTTGGTTTGACCGTAGTTCTGGCACAGAGTAAGTAACCAGAAGTTGCTGCTACAACTCTGTGGATGGCAATGAGAGAGATAATTTTAAAATAATGCTTATTTTCCCAGGATCAGCATAGCATGCACCAATAGAACTTTGAGGGCCAGTCGGAGTGCTCAAGAGATAGACACTCTTCCGGTTGCCAGATGTCTGGCTATAGAACTTTTTGGCACTTTATGCAACATAGAGGCAGATCTTTGAATTGCATCTATAAACATTACGGTTACCATCTGACAACTGTTCAGTGGCCTCAGTCCAGTTTCTAGTGGACAGGTGTTTGAATTACCAAAAAAACAAAACAAATAAAAAAAGTACCCTCACTATTGGAGCTGCTAATTGATATGCTTGTTGAAAGGCTCAGAAACAAGGCCGAGAACTGAAAGGGCCTGAAGACGGACAGAAATGCTTCCCTTCCTGGTGGTGGTTTCTCCCATCTGAATTGGAGGCATTCGGGGAGAGTCGGGGAGAGTTTCGTGTGGCTGTTGTGTAGGTCTGTGATTAGATGGCATTAGTTTCCATTGCTTTGAATTAGAGGCATTTCCCAAGCCCTTAGTTAACTTTTAAAAATATGAAAGGTTACAGAACTCCTTTTCTCTACCAGTTCAGCTCTCACAGTTTCTGTGGTGACTTGACTGATTTGAACACCTGACAATGATCCACAGTTTAGGTTTTGTTTACAACACAGACTGAAGACTTCGCGAGTCGTTGTTGTTTCTCTAAGGACACTGGCCTAGAGGGCTGCCTTAGCTGTACAGACCCACCGGATTCTGAGTACCACTGAGGCCATTTACGTCCTCTCACACTATCAGAGATGGAATGCTGGGCCTAATGGGCTGGGATCAGAGAGAATGCATGGATATGCCATACATTTAATGGTATATGAGCACATTTGAATTTCTAAAACTCTGTGTTTGCTCTTACGAGAGGTTCTGAGTGAAATGGAGGATTATTTATTTCATCCTGGAATCTGTGCTGCATTAACCAATAGAGCTTTGAAGAACAAAGAGACCTCGCCATGCTTTGAAATACGGTGAGCAAGGCCTACTTTTAGTTACCTAACAAGGAGAGGTTCTGAGTGAAATGGAGGATTATTTATTTCATCCTGGAATCTGTGCTGCATTAACCAATAGAGCTTTGAAGAATAAAGAGACCTCGCCATGCTTTGAAATACGGTGAGCAAGGCCTACTTTTAGTTACCTAACAAGTTTCTTCCCTCACAAGTTTCTAATTCACTGAGCCTCTGAATCACAGTCGATAATGTATCTGATGCTGATGACAGCATTTGGCATGAGAACACTTTTCACTTTTCCCTTTTTTCCTATTAGGTCCCACCATTTTGAAGGTAATATTAATGGTGACAAATGAGGGAGAAAGCTTTCCCTGTTAACTCTTTTTTTCAATGTCAATTTTAGTGTTGACTTGAGGTACACTGTATTTGTGGTGAAGTTTGC
>NW_007735298.1:9241-14354 GCF_000696425.1 Galeopterus variegatus | reverse complement strand
CATGCCCTGTACACACACACACACACACACACACACACACACACACACGAATATATATGTATATATGAATGATGATTTTAGGAAAAATAAAAATGTTTATAGCCCACATTTTTTAAAATGCAAGATGAGATAGTTTTATTGAACTTTAGGGGAAAATATATTTTTTAAATAGTTTTTCACTACAGAAAGTTTCCAAATACCCAAGGAGAGAGTATCTAATGAGACTCCAAAGTTCTCCTTCAACTGCTACATTTATCACCTCATGCCCAGACCTGTTTTATCTATATCCCATCACTACCCTTTCCCTCCCACATTATTTTGAAGAAAATCCCAGGTATCATACCATTTCATCTGAAAATATTTTGTATGTACCTCTGAAAAAGGGACTCATTTTATAAAAAACCATAAAATCATCACATTGTAAAAATTAATAATAATCCCTTAATATTATCTCATTTCTAGTCAGTGTTCATATCTCCCCAATAATCTTGTACATTTGTATTTAAACTTGGCTTGCTTGAATTGAGATCCAAATAAAGTTCACATATTGCATTGTTTGATTGGTTTCTTTCAATCCAAAGGGTCTTGGTCTCTCTATCTTGCTCTTTTTCCTCTTAATGGTTTTTGTTCTGTTGAAGAAGAGATTGGGTTTTGCCTGTAGAATTTCCTACAGTCTGGATTTTGCCAGTGTCATTTAGCATGTATCCTATAAATTGGTAGTTAGAGCTGAGGCTTGGTCAGATCCAAGTGTGACTTTCTGGCAACTCTACTCTGCAGATGGTGTTTTCTACCTTCATTAGGAGGTGCGTGATATGTGGCTGTCTCTCTTTGTGCCGTTAGGAGCCACCAGTGACACCACATAGGTTCATCAGGATCTCATTCATTGGGGCTTGTAAAACAGTCCTACTTAAACTCTATCATTCCTTCTTCATTTAGTTGCTAGAAGACTTCTATAAAGAGGAACTTTCCCTCATTCACTCTTGGTTGTGTTGAAGGACAGTTCATTTATGAGGGCAGGATTCATACTCGATTCTTTCCCTTCATTCACCAGTTTTCAAAATAAGGAGCCTATTCCATAGCATGCTCCACAAGTGACCAGTGAGGTTTCTTACAATAAGCATTATGAAATCATGAATTTAAACATATCTGATATGTTACCTTTACGGCTGATCAAATTGTCCCATCTTTGGCCAGTGATAACTTCTTCAAATTGGCTCCTGAATCCCTTGGACACATTCCCTGTCATCTTTGATAGTTCCAGCATCATATTGTACAATTCCTGCCCAGGTATGGAACCAGCCCTTTCTCCAAAACGTTCTGGTTCCTTTTGTGGTTAAAATATTTTTAGAGACTGCCCGTTTCAGACACTTGGCATGTTCTTGGTTCTCGAGTTCACCTTTTTTACATTCTGTCCTTTCAGTGGATATATATTTTTTTCTATTTTACTTTCTATTAAGGAATATACATATGCTTTTTACAACAGAAAATATAATAGTAAATTCAAAATACACAGGCAGAGAGAATAACATAATGAACCTCTCATTTACTCCACCCCAACTTCAAAAATTAACACACACACACAAATACATACCCACATATACACATGAAAATACATGTAGATACACGAATTTGTATATAAAAATACATTATCAATTCATATTAATATTAAAATACTACCGTTTTTCTTTGTAACTATAGGGATTTACTTAACCTGAAAATCACGGTTGTTAGTAATATCGACATAGTTACTCAGAATAACAAAACCAACATTACCACAAATACAATTTTTTTTCTTTTTTTTTTTTTTTTTGCAATTCTTTTGTTTTTGGCTATATCCCTATAAAGATGTGCCATTAAATAACAATGTTTTAAAATCACCTGGATACTTCTGTATGTATTTTATGACACCAACTGGCACCAGTTTTTGCTTTTACTAATAAATAACACTGCACCTAATAGCTTATGTATACATCTTAATGTTTTTGTCAATGTATCTTTATGATAGATTCCTGTAAGAAGGATAGTTGGGTCAAGGAGTAAATGCATGTATAATTTTGCAAGATATTCCAAATTCTCTTCCTTAAGGGTTGTACCATTTCTCATTCTTTCCTGAAATATATGAGCATTTCCATTTCCCCACAGCCTTGTCAACAGAATGGATTGTCTAACTGTTGGATTTTTGCTAATCTGATAAGAAGCAGCATTTGGTGTAGTTTTAATTTGCATTTATTTTACTATGAGTAAAATTTAGCATATTTTTCTATGTTTAAAAGCCACATGCATTTCTGTTTTTACTGTTTTTTCAAATCTCTAGTCCACTTTAGGGTTGCTGGCCTTTTTGTGCCCTACTTTTAGAAGTTTACTTTGTCTCTTTCAGAAGTATTGTATAATTTCATATAGGTTTTGAACATTTCTTGCTAATTTCATACCTAGCTATTTTATTTTCATTTTTGCCACTTTGTCAGTGGGTCTTCTCTTTCATTATATGGTTTTTGTTTGTATATGTGAAAGCTATTAGATTTTTATGTTAATTTTATAAACTGCTAAAGATATAATTCAATAACCTTACTGAATCCTCTTATTGTTTGTAGTAGTTTTTCATTGATTTTCATTTTTATTATGATATATAATCTTATTATCTGCAACTATAGTTTTATCTTTTTTTTTTTTCTCAATTCTTGGATTTCTTTTGCTTTGCCTTCCCTAACTGCATTGGCTAATACCTCAGCACAATGTTTAATAGCATAGGGCATCCTTGTCTCTCTCTCTTCCCCTATCTATTTACATCTGTCTACATATATTCTAGTGTTTTATAATTTGGAAACTTTCACTTAAATCTCTGATCCATTTGGAATTTATCCTGACATATGCTATAAGAAATGCATCTAATGTAATTTTTTTCCACATAGCTATCCAGTTTTCCCAGTACTGCAGATTTTAAATCATTTGATCATGTTAATGAAGTGAGTATATTCTTACTTTGTAGATCAGACCGTTGTGTTTTTGTACGGCCCATTAGCACACTGAGTCCTGGAGACTCGGCTGGGTCATTCCCCTCGCCACTGTCCCCATCAGCATCCAGTGCTCTTGCCCAGGCCTATGCAAGTTGCTACCTACACATCAGGGACTCTGCAGTTGTCAGTTTCCAGGCGCGTGGAGGTAGAATCACAATTCAATAGTCAGTGACGTAGTGAGCTGCCCCCTTTCAGGTTACCTGCCCAATTTGAAGCAGCTGGGCCCTTGGAGAAGAGAGAATTGCATAAAGAGACCAGTTGCTCTTCATCTCTAAATGTCTTCAGTTGATGGCAGCTGGGTTACAAAGCATGCCTGCTTTGGGGTGGAGTGGAGCAGTTTTCTTTCTTAATATGTAAGTACCTATCCAACATCCTCAATTTTGTTTCTTTGTCCTCAAATGCTAAAATATTTATCATCTGGCCCTCTACAGAAAACCTTTGCTAATCACTGCTGTAGATTATGTAATTTATTGAATAAAACATTTCAATTTATTTTAGTTGACACATTATAATTACATATGCTTATAGGATACAATCTGATGCTTGGATACACATATGTTGTATAACGATTGGGTCAGGGTAGTTAATATAACCATCACCTCCTGCATTTACCATTACTTTGTGGTGAAAATATTCAAAAGCCTCTCCTCTGTCTATGATGTAATATATAAACTTAACCGTTAACCACAGTCACCATACTGTACCATGGAACACCAGAATTTATTCCTTCTATCTAATTGTAATTTTGTACTGATTGGCCAACATTTTCTTTCCCCTCTTTCCTCCCCACTCTCTGGTAAACACTGATTACTCTCTGTCTCTATAGTATCAACATTTTCTTTTTTAGAATCCACATATGAGCAAGATCATCTGGTATTTGTTTTTAGGTGCCTGGCTTACTTCACTTAGCGTAATGACCTCCAAGTCCATCCATGTTGCTGCAAATGACAGGATTTCATTCTTCTTTTAACGGCTGAATAGTTTCCATTGTGCATATATACCATTTGTTTTAACCCATTCATCTGTTGTTTGACACAGGTTAAATCCACAGCTTGGCTATTGTAAATTGTGCTGCAATTAACAGGGGTGTGCAGGTAGCTCTTCAGCATAGTGACTTCATTTCCTTTGGTTATATACCCAGTAGTAGGATTGCTGGATCATATGGTAGTTCTATTTTTAATTTTTTGAGGAACCTCCATACAGTTTTCCTTAATGGCTGTACTAGTTTACCCTCCCACCAAGATTGTGCACGTGTTCCCTTTTCTCCACATCCTAGCAAACACTTGTTTTATTGTGTCTTTTTGATAATAGCCATTCTAACTAGAGTGATGTGGTATCTCATTGTTGTTTTATTTTGTATTTACCTGATGATTAGTGATGTTGAGCATTTTTTCATATGCCTGTTGGCCATTTGTATGACTTCTTTTGAGAAATGTCTATTAAGATCCTTTGCCCATTTCTCAATTGGGTTATTTGGTTTTTTGCTGTTGAGTTCTTTAAATTCCTTATATATTCCTGATATTAACCCATTGTCAGATGTGTAGTTTGCAAATGTTTTCTCCCATTCTGTAGATTGTTTCTTCACTTTGTTAACAGTTTCCTTGGATGTGCAAAAGCTTTTTAACTTTTGATGTAATCCTACTTTCTATTTTTGCTTTTATTGCTTGTGCTTTTGAAGTCTTATTTTAAAAATCCTTGCCCAGAGCTATATCATGGATCATTTCTCCTATGTTTTCTTCTAGTAGTTTCATAGTTTGGGGTTTTATATTTAAATCTTTAATCCATTTTTGAGTTGATTTCAATATATGGTGAGAGGTAGAGGTCTAGTCTCATTCTTCTGCATGTGGATATACAGTTTTCCTAGTACTATTTACTAAAGAGTCTGTCTTTTCTCCAATATCTATTCTTGTCACCTTTGTGAAAGATCTCTTGGCTGTAGGTGAGTGAATTTATATCTGGGCTCTCTGTTCTGTTCCATTGGTCTATGTATCTGTTGTTAAGCCAGTACCATGCAATTTTGGTTACTATAGCTTTCTAGTATAATTTGAAGTCAAGTAGTGTTATGCCTCTGTTGTGGTTTTTTTTTTTTTTTTTTTTTT
>NW_007735298.1:6200-8241 GCF_000696425.1 Galeopterus variegatus | reverse complement strand
CAGATGTGTAGTTTGCAAATGTTTTCTCCCATTCTGTAGATTGTTTCTTCACTTTGTTAACAGTTTCCTTGGATGTGCAAAAGCTTTTTAACTTTTGATGTAATCCTACTTTCTATTTTTGCTTTTATTGCTTGTGCTTTTGAAGTCTTATTTTAAAAATCCTTGCCCAGAGCTATATCATGGATCATTTCTCCTATGTTTTCTTCTAGTAGTTTCATAGTTTGGGGTTTTATATTTAAATCTTTAATCCATTTTTGAGTCGATTTCAATATATGGTGAGAGGTAGAGGTCTAGTCTCATTCTTCTGCATGTGGATATACAGTTTTCCTAGTACTATTTACTAAAGAGTCTGTCTTTTCTCCAATATCTATTCTTGTCACCTTTGTGAAAGATCTCTTGGCTGTAGGTGAGTGAATTTATATCTGGGCTCTCTGTTCTGTTCCATTGGTCTATGTATCTGTTGTTAAGCCAGTACCATGCAATTTTGGTTACTATAGCTTTCTAGTATAATTTGAAGTCAAGTAGTGTTATGCCTCTGTTGTGGTTTTTTTTTTTTTTTTTTTTTGCTCAGGATTGCTTTGGCTATTTGGGGTCTTTTGTTTTTCCATATGAATGTTAGGATTGTTTTTTCTACTTTTGTGAGGAATATCATTGGTGTTTTGATGGGGATTGCACTGAATCTATAGATTACTTTGGGTAGTATGGACATTTTAACAATGTTAATTCTTCCAATCCAAGATCATGGAATGTCTTTTCATCTTTTTGTGTTCTTTTAATTTCTTTCAGTAGTGATTTGTAATTCTCATTGTAGAGATCTTTCACCTCCTTGGTTAAATTGAATCCTGGGTATTTTATTTTTTTGGTGACTATTGTAAATGTGCTTGCTTTCTTGATTTCTTTCTTTGCTAGTTCATTAACAGAGTACAAAAATGCTACTGATTTTGTGTGTTGATTTTGTATTCTGCAACTTTACTGAAATCATTTATCAGCTTTAAGGGTTTTTAGGTTTTTCTATATATAAGATCATGTCATCTGTAAACAGGGACAAGTTGACATCCTCCTTCCCTATTTGGATATCTTTGATTTCTTTCTCTTGTCTGATTGTTCTGCCTAGGATTTCCAGTACTATGTTGAACAGAAGTGGTAAAAGTGGGTATCCTTGTCTTGTTCCTGATCTGAGGGAAAGCTTTCAGCTTTTCGCCATTCAGTATAATGTAAGCTGTGGGTTTGTCATGCATGGCCTTTATTTTATCTGAGTACATACCTTAAATATCTAGTTTGTTAAGAAATTTTATCATTAAGGGATAGTGAAGTTTGTCAGATGCTTTTTCTGCACCAATTGAAATGATCAGATGGTTTTTGTTTTTCTTTCCATTAATGTGATGTATCACATTTATTGATTTGCATATGTTGAACTACCCTTACATCCCTGGGATAAACTCCACTTGATCATAGTAAACAATCTTTCTAATGTACTGTTAGATTGTGTTTGCTAGTATCTTGTTGAGAATTTTTTTTCATCTGGAATATTGGCCTGTAATTTTTTGTTGTCATGGTATCCTTGTCTGGTTTTGGAATCAGAGTAATGTTAGCCTCATAAAATGAGTTGGAGAGTATTCCCTCCTCCTCAATTTTCTGAAATAATCTGAAGAGTTTTTGTTCTCCATTTTTTTTTTTTTTTTTTTTTTTTTTTTTTTTGTGGCTGGCCAGTACAGGAGTCCAAACTGTTGACGTTGGTATTATCAGATCAGCATCATGCTCTAACCAACTGAGCTAAACAACCAGCCTCAGTTCTTCTTTAAAGTTTGGTAGAATTCAGCATAGAAACCATCAGGCCCTGGGCTTTTCTTTAATTGAAGACTTTGTATTACTGATTCAATTTTCTCACTTGTTATTGGTCTGTTCAAATTTTCTATTTCTTCAAAATTTAATATTGGTGGATTTTATTTAATCTTGGTGGAATTTATCAATTTTTTCTATGTTAGCATATTTATTGGCATATAGTTGTTCATAATAGTCTCTTATGATCCTTTGTACTTCT
>NW_007735298.1:4689-5205 GCF_000696425.1 Galeopterus variegatus | reverse complement strand
AATTTTCCTCTTAATTACTATATTAACCTATTGGTTGTTGAAAAGCATGCTGTTTAATTTCCATGTACTTTTAATGTTCCTGAAGTTTTCCTGTTGTTGAAGTTTTACACCATTATGATCAGAAAAGATACTTCATATGATCTCTGTCTTTACACTTTGCATATAATTGTTTTGTAATCTAACATACGATCTATCCTCGAGAATGTTCTATGTGCAGTCAAGAAGAATGTGTATTCTGCAGCTGTTAGACGGAATGTTCTGTAAATGTCTGTTAGGTCCATTTGGTCTATGGTGCAGTTTAAGTCAGATGTTTCTTTGTTTATTTTCTGTCTAGATGGAGTGTCTTTTGTTGAAAGTGGGAATATTAAAGTACCCTACTGTTATTGAACTGCAATCTGTCTCTCCCCTTAGGTCTAATGTTTGCTTTATATATCTGGGTGCTCTGATGTTATCATTATATACTCTTGATGAATTGATCCCTTTATCATTATATAATAACCTTCTTTGTCTTTTTTT
>NW_007735298.1:0-4515 GCF_000696425.1 Galeopterus variegatus | reverse complement strand
TACTTCTGGTTTCTGTTTACGTAGAATATCTTTTCCAGCCCTTCACTTTCATTCTTTGTTTTTCTTCAGGTGACTCTCTTGTAGGCAGCATATAGTTAGGTTTTGTTTTTTTAATCCATTCAGCCACTCTATATCTTTTAATCAGAAAATTTAATTCATTTACATTCAAGGTTATTACTGATATGTGAGAACTTATTCCTGCCATTTTGTTAATTATTTTCTGGCTGTTTTCTAGATCCTTAGTTCCTTTTTTTTTTCCCTCTTGTCATTTACCTCTGTGGATTGTTGCTTTTTTGTGGTGCTAAGCTTTGTTTTTCTTTCTCTTTCTTATTCGTGTGTCTGCTGTAATTTTATGTTTTTTATAATTTTTTGTGTCTGGTTACCTTGGGACTAACATAAAGAGTCTTGTAGTTATAATAAACTATTTTAAGTTAATAGCAACTTAACCTTGGTCACATGAAAATACTCTAGACTTCCCACACACATAAAAATTATTCTTTTGTTGCCTTTTTTACATCTATTGTATGTTCCCTAGCCACTAATTATAGCTGCTGTTTTTTAAGCATTTTGACTTTAAACATTCATACTAGAAGATTGAAGGATTTACACAGCACCCATACTGGGGTATTTTGAGTTTGAATTATGAACTTACCTGTACAGGTAGGTTTTGTACTTTTTCATGTTATCATGAAAGTAATTATTGTCTGTTCATTTCCAGTTGCAGCATTCCCTTAAGCATTTCTTCTAAGGAGGGTCTTGTAGTGATGAATTCCTTCAGCTTTTGCTTGTCTGGGAAGGTCTTTATTTCTTCCTCATTTCTGAATGATAGATTTGTTAGATAAAGTATTCTTGGCTAACAGTTTTTTATTTCTTTCAAGATTTTGAAAGATAATGATCTCCTGGCCTGCAAGGTTTCTGTTGAGAAACTTGCGGATAGTCTAATGAGGATTCCCTTATATGTGACTTGACACTTTTATCTTGCAGCTTTTAGAATTCTCTCTTCCTCTTCAATTTTTGACAGATTAATTATGATGTGACTCAGAAAGGATCTTTTTTGGGTTTAGCTTAATTGGGGACCTTTGTGAATGTTCATATTTCTCCCAATACTTGGCACTTTTTCAGCTATTATTTCATTAAATAGGGTGTCTGTGTCTTTCTCCATCTTTTCTACCTTTGGAATAACTATTATTCAAACATTTCTTTGCTTAATGGTGTCCTGTATTTCTCACAGGCTTTCTTCTTTCTTTGTCATTCTTATTTCTTTTTTTTCCCCCCTTCTGATGAGGCAATTTCAAAAGATCTGCATTCAAGTTCAGAAATTCTCTCTTCTGCTTGATCTAATCTTTTGTTGAAGCTTTCAATTGTGTTTTCTATTTCATTTATTGAATTCTTCACCTTCAAGATTTCTGTTTGACTTTTTAAATATATATATCTATCTCTTTGTTAAATTTCTCATTTGCACCATCGGTTGTTTTCCCAATTTTATTGAATTGTTTGTCTGTGTTCTCTTGTATCTTGTTGAGTGCCCTTAATATTATTCTAAATTCCTTTACAGGCATTTGTTACTGTCCTTTTCTTTGACATCTGTTACTGGAAACTTATTGTACTCATTTGGGAATGTCATGTTGTCTTGTATTTTCATATTTGTTGTGTGCCTATGTTGATATCTGCACATATAATGTAGTAGTTGCTTTCCTCAATTTTATGGAGTAGATTATGTAGAAATGACTTTTTCCTATATGTGAGTCTTAGGGCATCTGTTGGATATGTTGCTTTGGCTTTAGTTTTAGGTGGACTCAGTAGTGTAATCTCTCTGCAGTTTCTTTGGTTATAATCCTCTTCAATGATGTCTGCAAATGCCTCAGTGGCCTAGACTGTGTGAGTTTGTACCAACACCGGCTCTGTTTTGCTGTGTTGGAGACTCTGGCTGGCTGTTGGGCTAGGCATGTGTGGGTGCAGAGGGCCAACCAGCTGTTTGGTAGCCTCTCTGAGGTGCAGAGTCAGTGCTTGTCTGGCTATAAGGTCAGGTATGGGCATGCAGCTCTGAGGTAGTTTAAGAGATGGTGCGCTGCGTGACCAGATTTTAGGCTGAATACAGGTGTATATGAGAGCAGCATGGAGGTGGGGTCAAGTGGCTTTGCAAAGGCCTATCAGTAGAGTGGATGCCATGACCTGGCTAAGTGCTGGCATATGTGGGCACAGCAGGACCAGGTGTCTCTATGGAGGCCTGCAGGAGGAAGTGAGGCCAACATGATCCATTGTCAGGCAGGGAGCAGGCATGTACCAGTGCAAAAGGGCCCAGCATCACTGTGGAGGGCTACCAGATCAGCTGTTGAGCCCACAGCAGACCTGCAAGGGTGAAACAGAACCCAGCAGCTCTGTGGAGGGCCACAAGGTGTAGCAAAGCTACCATCCTATCTGCTGTCAAGCAGGGAGCATCTGTACACTGGTACAGCAGGGCCTAGCAGCTCCATGAAGGGCCACTGGATCAGCTGTCTAGCCTGGAGCAGACCTGCAAGGGTGCAGCAGGACCCAGTGGCTCTGCCGAGGCCAACTAGGTGGAGGCAAAACAGCTGCATGGTCTGTTATCAGGCAAGGAGTAGTTGTGCACCAGTGCAGCAGGATCTGGCAGCTGTGGAGGACTGCTGGATCAACTGTTGCACCTGCAGCAAGCCTGAAAAGGTGTAGCTGGGCCTCGAAGCTCTGAAGAGACCTGCCATGGAGAGCAAAGCCACTGTCTAATCACTGTCAGTCAGGGCAGATGTACCCTAGTGCAGCAAGGCCCAGCAGATCTATGGAAGGCCACCAGATCAACCGTTGAGTCTGGAACAAGCCTGCAAGGGTATAGTTAGGCCTGGAAGCTCTGTAGAGGCTGCTGAGGAGAGGCAAAGCCACGGTCTTATAACTGTAGGCCTGGGAGCAAGTATACTAGTGTAGCAGGGCCTAGTGGCTCTATGGAGAAGCCCCGAGGGGAGGCAGGGTTACTTCTGGACTAGCTGTTGGGGCAGCAGAAATACCTGTGGGCTCCGCAGGCCAGCAGGTGGAATAGGGCATGCAAAAGTGGTGGGCCATGATTTATTGGTGTCTTCCCTGCTGAGTGAGTCTGCCTATTCTCCAGAGGGGATGGGGGTGCCACATGAGTTCAGACACTAGGGTCTTGGTCTTTCTGTCTGGCGTAGGCTTCAGGCAGTCAGGATTATGGTCCTAACAGAACCCGTGGGAACATGCTGGAATGGAGGTGGGGCCTCACGTTGGAGGGAGTCAGCTTCTACTGATCCCCAAGGCAAAGCACCCTCTAGCAGTGGGTTTGGTTTCAAGATGGCACTGTGCTGTAGCTGCTTAGGTCAGAAGAGTGGGGACTGCTGTCCCTGAGCTTCTACTATAAGGCCATGCAGTGCACAAACTCCCAACTACTCTCCAACTGGGTTTGGGACCTGTGAGGACTGTAGGACTCTCCTGTGGCAGAGATTGATGGTGTTTGTAGTGGCGGTGGAAATAGCTGGGGTTTCTCCAGCTCACTTTCTCTCTACCTGACTCCAAGCCAGTTCCTTTGGGGAGACAGCAAGACAGAGGCAGGATGCCCTGCTCTACTCTCTATGGTGCTAGCCCAGTCTTCTGTGCTCCACAAGGAATTTGTCACTCCTCTCGTGCTCTGCAGAATATTTCCTCAGTCATTTCGCTCAAAATATAGTTGTGTATTTGTTGTTTTGCCTTCTTTGTGTGGAGAGATCATGCACCAGACACTTCTAGTTGGCCATGTTGCTCCACCCTCCTCTCTGGATAAAAAAATGAGTGAGCTTATTAACAAGTGCATTTTATTCTTCAATATCCCTTTCATTGTTTGTTTTCATGAATATAAAGGTTCATCCTTATTTGTTGTCTTCCTCTTACATTTATGCCTAGAGTGCTAAATCCTTGAGGATTAAAATCTTATCTTACTCAACTTTTTATCTTCTCATAAGAGTGCCCGTAATAGGCCCTCAAATACATTTGTTGGATTAAATTGACTTGAATTTTCATAAAACTATCCAGCTGAATACATTGCGGGCTATTTTTTCTATGTCCACTGTAAGTTCTCATTTTTCCTTCCTATCACTCCACTATTTATTATTGCTTTCCCTAGAGCAGAAAGAGTCCTCTCCTGTTGACCTCAAATGAGACTCTTGCCTGGCTCTGCCATTGTCACCTCTTATTGATTAAGTGCTTTTGTCTCTAATGCCTTGCTTAGTCCCCTACTCCCACATTCCTTCTCTCCTCACAGTTATAATTATTTCACTCCTACCTGCACACTCAGTCGCTTTATAACTTGTCTTAACCTTTTTTAAAGAAAGAGGTAGGTTATAAATTATAAACATACAAAAATGTAAATATAAAATGAATGTCTTCTCCATTTTTAATTATGGTGAGATATAGTTTTATAATAAATGAATTTCTAGGTCAAAGGAAAAGGGTTTTTTTTTGTACTCGAACATTAAAGAACTTTTTAAATAATACCTCAAGTATATCAATATTTAA
>NW_007735297.1:69135-80125 GCF_000696425.1 Galeopterus variegatus | reverse complement strand
AAAAGAAAAGGAGTATTTTACACAAATTTGAGAAAATACAAATATTTTACCATAGTAGTTGACAGAGAATTATGAATTGATAAAATTAGCAGTTCCCGGCTTCTCAGACATTTAAAAAAAATAATAATAACCTAGATTGAAAAATAAAAAATAAAAAATAAATAACCTAGATTGGAAAATAAAACTCAAATACCACATTCATGGGAGAAGCCATTGAGATGGGACTGAAGCTGAAAACTTGCCTTGTACTGGTAGCCCTACATATCAATAACGATAACTTCACGTCCAAAACTACCATGTTACTAACATCAGCCTAAAAGCTCTTATCTGTTCTGTATCAGATGTACCCAAAATAAATTCTGCTGTTGTTTTATATCAGATAAACCCAAATGTCTGCAATTTTGACCTTATAAATGGCTTTCTTGTTTTAGAAACCAAAGATTAAAGGGATTTGTTTATTTATTTTTTTTATTTTTATTTTTTGTCTTTTGTCTTTTTCCGTGTCCGGCAACGGATTGCAACCCTCGGTGTTGCTCCCACGCCTCGCTCAGCCAGTGAGCGGGAACCGGTCTGTATGTGGGATCCGAACCCGCGGGCGGGAGCGTCGCCGCGCTTCCCAAGCGGCACACTATCCAGTGCGCCACCGGGCCGGCCCCCTAAAGGGATTTAATTTGAAAGAAAAATAGAAAACAGAATTTTTTTTTTCCAGAGTTATAACTTTTCTCCACTTATACACAGACCAGCTGGGTCCTTTTTATACCAAAAAGAATTCAAATTACATCAAATAGGTCAAGTGCATTTCTGGTCTGGCTAATCTTTCCTTTTCCACTGTTTTCCTCTTATAGTTGTCAAATGTTTTGACAGAGAAATTTGAGGACCTTGTTGATAAAATGAATGAATATGGGCCAGGCAGTGCATGTATATGTGTGTGTATACATAGATGAATAAAAAAGTATATAATATATGTATATGTATACATTTGTATATGTGTGTATATGTGCACACGTATATATGTTTAATTTGCATTGCCTTTGGTTTATCTGAACAAAGATAAATGACTTTTCATATTAAAGCGCTTTGAATCACAAATGGTTACAGATCAAGGCACAGTGGCAGGTAAATAAGAAAGAAAAGAATGTTACAGTTCAGGCACTTATAACATAGCCTACACTGGCAACACTCTACACTTCCAACATAAAAGATAAATCATTCCTGACAGTAAGAAAGCAAAACTATCTCTCTTCCTAAATCCCCTTATTTGTTATGGCAGACATATGGGATGGCAGTCTCAAAGGCTGAGCTGTGCTTTGGATTTTATATTAAAAGTATCTTCTTACATCTCTAATTCCTCATTCATAAACTACCATTTCCTCTCTTCAGCCTTAGTATATGCACATTTCTGAGCCTATATAAACAGTATAATATGGCTCACCAAGTCCGTGATTAAAGTAACACCAACACACTTGCATTCATAATGAAATTATCCTGTTCAAAAAGGAAACTCATAGTAGATGGAGACATATCTATTCTCTCTGGGCATAGGTGATACTAGCGAAAAGCACGGATGAATATGACTAACACTTATTTTTACTGGGGATGGATTAAATGGGTCAAGGTTGTACACAATCATAATACTATTGAAGAATGATACTGTAAAAATATAGGTGCTTTAGAATATTGCAATCATGGTTTTAAATAATACCCATATACTTACAATGCATGGGATTTGGATCAAAGCTACCTAGATTATGCTTATCCCATTTTTGATTATGAAAGTACATATGACGATATTAATTTGAAAAGTTGTTGAAGAGGATCACATAAGATAACAATGAGATAACAGTTCTCAGCATATATAGACTCTATAAATATATGATTCTAATATTAGTCTGTCTACATGGTTTATTCTTGCTCCAAACAAACACTTAAGTTACAGAGGTTACCTGTCTATTCCCTGATATCCTAACCAACAAGGGCCTGGTTTTGATGTACCATGTCTTAGTAAAATTACTTCAATGGAATTGCAATAATCTTTGGTATTTTCCTTCATTTGCTTGTTAATTACTATTCCAGTTGATTAGATAAACACCCATAGGTGAAAGATGGAGCTATAAATTAATATCAGATTAAAATTAAATTAGGATTTAGTAATTTCAACCGTATTCATGTGAAAATCTCCCGTTATATTGAGAAAAATTGTGAAGTCATTTATTCAATCTAGACTGAAACTTAACCTTTTGAGTATATTTTGTTTGTTTTATTTTGGAGTAGGTTTCCATTTTAAAATATTTATGAGGCTGTGATAGAGACACAGTTTGATCGTATAAAATTATTTTATCTGAAACTGAGGGCCAACAGCTAGCAAATTCATGGAAACACAACCAGAGCAAAAAATACTTCCTCTTCCAAAGCCCTTAGAAAGCTGTAAATTATGTGGAAGTTTCTAATCCAAAATTTGCTGAAATAATCTTTTTGATTCTTAGGCATGTTTACAAACCTGTGACAATGTTTATTACCAAAAGGAAAAATTCAAGTTCCAGGTGGATAAGAAATAACTTTGTAAATCTATCTGGAGTTGTACTGTTAAATTTTCAATAAGTGCCCCTGACTTACCAGGATGGTGTTACTGAATTTTGTGGTGACAGCATCCTTAAGTGTTCCAAAAGCTTACTTATCATTTCTTGAAGGATTGTGTAACTAAACCTGATATTTAATCTTATCTTAATCTAAAATTAATATTAAATTAGTTTAAAACATTAAATTTAATTTTATAAAAAGGTCAATGAAATACTGAGATTTCAAAATTTGTGTTATGTTATGGAAAGAACTTGCACATGGAAAAAACTTGCACAAAAACATGGGATCTATCACATAAAATAGGATATTTTTAGTACTAAAGTTGATAGTATCACCATTTTTTAGTGAAAATATTCAGAGAATATTAGAGCTAGAAATGATATTAATGATACTGAATCCAACATTCTCATTTTACGAGTGAGAGCACCTCGTTGCTAAGAGCAGATTTGACTCAAGAACAACAGACGCTTGATCCCTGGCATAGCATACAAGACGTATAAAAGCATAGCATTCTGGATTTGTTAGGTCATTTGAGAAGTTGTAAGTCAAAAGTAGATAAGATAATATGGACACAGCCTTGATTAGAATGTAAATTGGAACAAGCATTTTGTAGGACAATTTGGAAGTGTGAAAAGCAAAAAGTGTGATAATATATAATACTTTTTTTTACATTTTGGCATGGAATTCCGAAAATACTGTCAAAGCCAAAATGACCCGTATCTAAATGTCTGATATACACAAACATTGTTCTCATCCTATATTTAAAGGGTTCTCAGCACTTTAACTGTAGTATTAATGGAAGGAAAATATGGTCTTCCAATATAGAAGATGAAAGTCTTGGGTATTAATTTTCCCATCACCTTTGCAGCTAAGATATAGGCATGTGGCTTTGAATTAAGTTGCTGTAGGAGCTCACCACACAAAAAAGTTGCTTCAGAATCTGTTCTGGTGCTGGTGAGAGCATGTGTGAAGAGTGCCCAGGGGTAGCAGAGGTGGAGTCTGCAGCATACAGTGTTTAGCAGTGAAGATGCCATTGCCCTTACCTGCGTGGTCTTGGACAAGATTGTGGCCATGAATTCCACAGCTTCCATGACACATCTCTGGGCCATACTATAGCTTTTAAATAATTTTCTTGTGTGTATCATCCATATTCCACTTTTATGGCACAAATATAAAAATCATGGTGAGTGTAGGGATATCTCATTTCAAGCAACCTATATTTGCAACAGCCCTCTGTCATTACTACTAACCATAATATTAGATTTTTAAGATAATAATATAAACTTTTAAGGAGCTTAATAACTATTCAGTTATTTTATATAATAGATTTTCAAGGCACAATTCCACTGACTTGGGAATTTGCATAAAAATGCATACACTGTCTGTCATTTCTTTTTATCCAAGCATAACATTTTTATCATTTTTTATCCTTTTTCTAAGCTTACTTCTCACTGACTATGTTTTTTGACCCTTTCTGGCATATCATTATGTCTTTACTCCACACACAAATGTGGAGTAGGAAATTGGATCTAGGAGAAATAAATGAGGTCTACATCATGACCACCCCCCACCCCACCGCCCACCGGTTTGACTATTTGGACTTCTTGATATGAAGTTACACATATAAGTCCACTGTCAAAATAAGGTCAAAGAAACTTAGGCAGAATAAACACGAAGAAAACCACCCAACATCACGTTATAATCCAATTCCTGAAAATCAGTGATAAAGAGGAAATTTCAAAAGCAGACTGAGAAAATTATGGGAAAACTTCAAATTTGAGGGACCACTTAAAATTTAAATATGGGTAGTATAATATTTATTAAATAATGCTTACTTACTAATACATGGATACTTTTAATTTTATGAGATAATAGCTTTATTTTCAGATATACTTGCTGAAGTATTTAAGGGTGTAAGTATAATATGTGCGACTTATTTTCAAATGTTTTGACAAAACAATATAGATGATTAGATAGGTAGGTAGATAGATAGATAGATAGATAGATAGATAGATAGATAGATAGATAGATAGATAGATAGATAGATAGATAGATAGATAGATAGATAGATAGATAGATAGATAGATAGATAGATAGATAGATAGATAGATAGATAGATAGATAGATAGATAGATAGATAGATAGATAGATAGATAGATAGATAGATAGATAGATAGATAGATAGATAGATAGATAGATAGATAGATAGATAGATAGATAGATAGATAGATAGATAGATAGATAGATAGATAGATAGATAGATAGATAGATAGATAGATAGATAGATAGATAGATAGATAGATAGATAGATAGATAGATAGATAGATAGATAGATAGATAGATAGATAGATAGATAGATAGATAGATAGATAGATAGATAGATAGATAGATAGATAGATAGATAGATAGATGGATGGATAAAATATAAACAAGGGTGCATGGGTGTCCATTGTAATACAGCTTTAATTTTTCCATCAGTTCAAAATTTTTATATGAAATGTCATATTCAATGCCTAGAGCTTGAACAAATCTATTTCATGCAGTGTAAAGGAAAAACCTGTCAAAGTTCTCCTTGGAGAATGTGAGGGGGGGGGGGGACACTGGAAAAGAGAATCAGGGAAGACGGTGGAAGGCTCCAGGCATGTGCCGAAGTGATTTCTCTCTTCAGCGTTACTGAACTCACGAAATGTGTGTGCTTATGATCAGTCTATTTTTCATGGAAATTTTGCTGTATGCTATACATTAATGATGTAGACGGACCAAGGCAACATGTGTGGCTGGAGGAATGTGGAGACACAGAAGAGAATGAGGAATAAGCTCTCATCTCATGGAAATTTTGCTGTATGCTATACATTAATGATGTAGACGGACCAAGGCAACATGTGTGATTGGAGGAATGTAGAGACACAGAAGAGAATGAGGAATGAGCTCTCATGAATCTACAGAAATCACTGAGTGGTATTCGGTCTCTCATAGGCCTGTGAAATCAAGATTTGGGAATCAGGACACAGCTTGAGTGGGAGCATGGAGGCCCACATGACAGTTACAATACAACTGCCAAAAAAATTTTTTATGAATGACGTTTTGATCAGACTAGTTCCCTGCTCAAAAATTTTCCTTTAATGCCTTTCAAATTCCAACAGAAAAAGGCTAATGCTTTTACCATAAAGTTATAGCTTCTCAATCATTTCAATAAGCTCAATTTCCCACAGTTCTCCTTGACTTGCTTAGGCTGCAGCCAACCCATATTATTCTCTGTCCTGGGCTTTTCTGACTCTGGGCCTGTAAAAGCTCCTCCTTGGATGGTTTTATCTTTTCTCACCTGCCAAACATTGTTCATACTTAAACCAAAGTTCAAATTTCACTTTTTCTAATGTCACCAACAGAAAACAAACAACTCTTCCAGATCTCAGGTGACTGTATTTATTTTCTTTATCCAGTATGTCTCAAATTTTCTTTGAAATCTAATTTTTATGTATTTTGTTCTATTATGCTGTATTGGGGGTATAAAGGGAACTCAGTAAGTTTTCAGAAATTTATAAATAAGACAAGACATCAATTTGTAGTGCCAGAATATCACCTTTATTAGGTAATAGAGACTATTGAAAGTTGTGACACAGTGCAAGAGCCAAGTTGATTTTAAATAGAAAAGCCCTATTGCTGAACCCAGCCCCAACCGGTCACCATGCCACCGCCCTAGGGCCCTATTAAATAGAATAAAACAAATCAAAGAAAATAAATAAATAATAAAGCACCATGGTTAGCTTGTTTCAAAAGGAAGAAAGGTAGACTTGAATCAAGTATATCCAGCCTCCTTTTTGCAGTTTGAGAATTACCCAAGCAGGTAAGTCACTCTACCCTTCTTGGGATATAACATATAAAAGGGTAGAGAGAGACAAGCAGTTACTTTAAATAAACTCCCTCATGTACAAAGAAAACTTAGGAGTGAAGAGGCAGTCTCTTTTCTAAAACACACTGCTAAAAGCCTCACCTCTCTAAAAGTGGAGATCACATCCAAGTTCTCTTTGTATCTGTAGGGGTAGAAAGTTGTGGTACTTTCCTCACCCATCATAAAGATCATGGCCTACACTCCTACAACAAAAGACAGATGATTAAGAGAAAAGCATAGTATATTTATTTAATCAAAGTTTTACAAAGTGACATGGAAGCTTTCAGAAAATGAAGACCCAAAGACCCAGGAAAAACTGTCTATCTTTATGCTTATGTTCAATGAAGAATGGACAGCTTCTAGAAATGGGGTTGGACAAAAGGGTAAGATCCAATGTTAAAAGACTGAGGGCGAAAACCCAGCAAGAACTGTCTGTTCAGATTCTTCATGGCCTCTGAGTGTGCATTCCTTCCCCCAACTCTTATCAGGGCAGGGCCCCTCTGGAATGAGGGTCTTCAAGGAAAAAGGAGTAAGGAGAGAATAACCTTTCTAGGGTTTTTTTGGCTTGCATTGGGGAAGAGGCATCTTAGTTTCTATGGCCTTTCTCTGGGAAGAATAATTCTGATTTCTTTGACTCCCCTAAGGGAAGAAAGAGGAGTGGGAAACAGGAGGACAGGAGAAGGTCAGTAGAAACTTACTTCTGAGGTCCTTCTATTCTTCTTCAGTTCAAGGTATTAAGTACGCCAAGGAACCATACTCTGGGGTCTTGTGCTCTGAGCCTTGAAATATCCATCATATCACCAACCAAGCCTAGTGCTTTCATCTCTGGCAGTCAATTCAAAAATGTTTGCTCACTGATGAATAAATGAATCTGTATCAATTCTCTCAAATTCAAATGCTTTAAAAAAATAAGGTAGAGTGTGAGCAAGAAATATTTACAGCTAACTGAAGAGTGCAAGTCTCTGCAATAAGATATTCAAATTAAAATAATTATATTAGCAAGCTCTGCAGTAGCCAATGAAAACCAATCAAGTTATTGATTCTGTCCACAGGCCATCTGTACATTAGCACTAGTTTTTATGTCAGTTTATTTGCATATTTACCTTTCTTCAAAGTTGAACATCTCTAGAGGCAACCATTACCAACATAGTCTATGTGAATGTTTTCATCTAGACTTTACCCTTCAGTGACTTGAGATGCTTTAACATTCTTTATCTTTAACATACTCTAACATGCTTTATCTCATGTTAAACTAATTTCAAACAGTAGCTAGCTGTGAGAAAATGATTCCTCTCTTTATATACCTATGAGTATACAACATTCTTTATCTTTAACATACTCTAACATGCTTTATCTCATGTTAAACTAATTTCAAACAATAGCTAGCTGCGAGAAAATGATTCCTCTCTTTATATACCTATGAGTATATCCATATCTACATAAATATCTATACATACCTGTTTTTGTGGTCTAGCTTTATTTATGCCATTGAAATAATATAGACTTCCATTTCTACCTATGGCTGAACCACTTTTGTGTAACAGCAGAATTGGTCCAAATAAAATGAAAACGTATGATTGTAATGCAAAATAAAGAAGTAAAGGGAAGCAAATAATTCAGACTAAGTTACTTATATTTAGACACATTCTAACTTCTTTTTGCAGAACTAACCAAAAGAGATGTGATGTAGTGGCTCTGATTTTCCTTTCCTTCCACTGTATTTTGTGCTTAGTTTTGGTATCTTTGGAAGCTCTTTGAGTGTATCCTCCTGACAACACATCCTCCACAAAGGACCTCCTATTGAACTAGTTCCCAATCTCAACCTTTTTAAAAGAAGATATGCATGTGCAATAACTAGAATATACACTGGAGTATAATTTTCTTCATATGTTGCTGTATTTTGTCTGCTAGTATTTTGTTGAGGATTTTTGCATCTATATTCATCAGAGATACTGGACTTTAGTTTTGTTTTTTGTTGTTGTTGCAGCTCTGCCTGGTTTTGGTATCAAGGTGATGCTGGCCTCATAGAATGTGTTTGGGAAAATAGCCACTGTTTCAATTTTTTGGAATAGTTTGAAGAAAATTGGTATTAATTCATCTTTAAAGGTTTGGTAAAATTCGTCAGTAAAGCCATCCAGTCCTGGGCTTTTTCTTTATTGGAAGACTACTCATCACTGTTTCAGTCTCATTGCTTGTCATTGGTCCATTCATGTTTTCTGTGTCTTCTTGGTTCAGTCTTGGTAGTTTGTATGTGTCCAGAAACTTATCTATTCCCTGCAGTTTTTCAAATTAGTTGGCAGATATTTGTTCGTAATAGTCTGTAATGATTATTCATATTTCTGTGATGTCAATTGTAATGTCTCCTTTTTAATGTGTAATATCACATTTGTGTCTGTATTTCATTTAATTCTGATCTTATCTTAATTATTTCTTTCCATCTACTAATTTGGGGTCTGGATTGTTCTTTTTTTTAGTTCTTAGAGGTGTAACATTAGGTGATTTATTTGAAATCTTTCTGATCTTTGGGGTAAGTACTTATTGCAATTAACTTCCCATTCTACCCAAAATGATCTACAGATTCAATTCAGTCCCCATCAAAATATCAATGACATTCTTCATTGAAATAGAAAACAAAATTCTAACATTCATATGGAAGAAGAAAAGACCCCAAATAACCAAAGCAATCCTGAGCAAAATAAATAAATCTGGAGGCACAACACTATCTGATTTGAAATTATATTACAAAGCTATAGTAACCAAAACAGCATGGTACAGGTATAAAAACATACACTCAGACCAATTGAACAGAATAAAAAACCCATAAATCAACCCATATACTAAACACCCAACTGATCTTTGACAAAGGCAACAAGAACATATATTGGGGAAAAAATTCCTCTCCAATAAATGGTGCTGAGAAAACTGAACATCTATATGTGGAAGAATGAAACTAGACATGTATCTCTTGCCATAGATCAAACTCAACTCAAAATGGGTTAAAGCCTTAAATGTAAGACCTGAAACTATAAATTCTTAAAAGAAAACATAGGGGAAACATTCCAGGAAGTAGAGCTGGGCAAAGACTTTATGAATAAGGCTCCCAAAGCACAGGCAATAAAAGGAAAAATAAATAAATGGAATTATATCAAATTAAAAAACTTGTGCACAGTAAAAGAAACAATCAACAGAGTGAAAAGACAGGCTACAGAGTGGGAAAAACAATGCAAATTATGCATCCAACAAAGGATTAATATCCAGAATATACAAGGAACTCTAACAAGATAATGGTTTAAAAAAAAAAAAAAAGGAACCCAATTAAAAAATGGGCAAAACCGGATGACTATTCCAAATATATTTTATACCCCATTCTTGGCTCCAGCATATTTTTGATAAAAAATAAAATACTTGGATAGAACAACAGTCACCTTAATAATAACATTTCTAGTAACTTTAAGTTACTCCTCAATTCTCATTGTCCCTCAATTCTTTGAGATCTCTTAAATGAGGACTTAAAACTTCCTATTTAGCACATTTTATGTCCATCAGGAGCACTTAGTTCTCTCAGTAACACTTACCACTATCTGATGTTAAATTTGTTGTTCCAGTAAATGGGCTTCTTTTTTTTTTTTTTTCCCCCCCACTGGCCCGTACGGGAATCTGAACCCGTGACCTTGGTGTTTTAAGGCTGAGCCTCTAACCAGCTGATGTAACCAGCCAGCCACTATCTGATATTATATTATTTATTGGCTTACTTATTTTATGTTCATGGTTGATTCTCAAAATCTACAAAGTGTTTCTCATTCGTAACAACAGATCAATAGATATTTTTTCAAGTAATTATAAATGAGGAGTCTAAAGACAAATTTACTCAAAGGAAGATGGTGACAAGGAAGGAAAATAAGGATATCACAGATTTGTCACAAAGAACAGGGGCATGAAGAAATCAGAACAACTTTAAGTTAAACTTAAGTCTCAATGTGAATGCAGAGTTTCAAATATAAAGTAGAAATGTCTGTAATATGAACTAAAATAACAAAACAACACCACAAAGAAAAAAAATGGCTTAACAGAAAATTTGTACCAAATGAAAATGTAAATAGTTCATATCTAACAAAGAACTCATTCAAATGTAGAGAAAAATAAAACTGAAATCCAGTAGTTAAATGTAAAAAGAGTATCAATTAACAACTCAAGCAAACAGCACATGGAAAATTGCACAAAATATAAGCAATTAAATAGATGTAAATTAACATAATATCAAGGCATCTTTTCATAAGCATAAAATTAGCCAAAAAATAGACAAGCAGTGCCCAAAGTGGGCATGATTGAGGCAAAATTGAAACACCCTTGTTATGCTGATATCTTTATGAGTTGTTGGAAGTATTTTGGAGAATAATTTGCAAATGCAAATCAAGAGAATGAATTTTCACTTCTGAGAGCTTTACTAGTGGAAACTTTCATAGAAAACAATATAACGTAAGGATTTTGATAGCAGTACCTATTTTTAAAGATGAAATGTAGAAA
>NW_007735297.1:67734-68667 GCF_000696425.1 Galeopterus variegatus | reverse complement strand
AAAGTAATATAAATGCACAACATCAGGATAATAAACATATAAAGTATACTACATCCACCTGATGCAATATGATGTAACATTAGCATTTCCATTATCAAATATATGGGGGTATGTGCAAAATAATTGAAGACAGAGGGTAGAACTTGGCTGACTGTGCAACTGGGAAATCTGCTAGTGTTGTGTGGAAATTCTCTGGGATTAAGGGAAAAGGGTACTGGGCATGAGTCCCTTGGGTGCTCTCAGAGTCATAGGAAATTAAGGAGCCAGGGAAACACAAGTACAGCACAATTCCCCTGTGAGAATTACTGGAATGTCTGCCCCAAAGTCCCTTTTCTTCCCAGGCAAAGAAGCTGGAAAGTCTCATCAATTCTACTTGTTTTCACTCTTGTCACCACTGACTCCCCTCCCCGTGAGAGTCTAGCTGCATTTTTACTTTGCTGAGGTGTAAATTTGTGGCTTTTCAGACTAAAGCCTGCTGGTCTTCTCCTTTATTGTCACTCTGTCATAGAGATCACTAAACTGACTCCCTGACCACATGGTGACTGGGCCATGGTACACTCAAGCTGGATTCTTTATCATAGAACACAGCTGGGGACAGAATCCACACCCTGAGCTTCCAGACTAGAGAGACAAGTGGCCTTTCTCTACAGTGCCACCTCCAGCGTCATCTAACTTAGAACTCTTTGTTTTATGGGCTGCCCCTTACTGGCTCCCATTGGGAAGTTCTGTAACTCTGCCAGACATATAGTTCCTGCAATTAATTTCTAGATTGTAGCTTTTCCTCTGGGTGATAGTCATTTAAATAACTATTTTGCTTTTCATTGTAATGAAAAGAAATTTCAATTAATTAATGATGTAATTTTGTCACTTTCAGCAAATATAAAAAAATGTTATAGGAAATATCTGGGGTTTCTAAAATATTTGAGAAAATAA
>NW_007735297.1:65134-66717 GCF_000696425.1 Galeopterus variegatus | reverse complement strand
CCCATTGGGAAGTTCTGTAACTCTGCCAGACATATAGTTCCTGCAATTAATTTCTAGATTGTAGCTTTTCCTCTGGGTGATAGTCATTTAAATAACTATTTCGCTTTTCATTGTAATGAAAAGAAATTTCAATTAATTAATGATGTAATTTTGTCACTTTTAGCAAATATAAAAAAATGTTATAGGAAATATCTGGGGTTTCTAAAATATTTGAGAAAATAAGCCAGAATGGGTAATTAAAGTAACTTTTTTCTTTTCCTGATTATGGAAGTCCTGTGTATTTCATGATAGAAAATATAGACAAGAGAATAAAAGCTGTTGCTGAACCAGAAATAATGGTCTTTAAGTATTGTATGTACATGTGTTCTGTGTGTGCATTACGTTTTAGATTGCTAAAAACGCATTTCCATTTTTAATGTGATAATTATATATATTTCCCATGTTATTGTTTCTTTGTGCACATCATTTTAATGTTTGCACCATATTATATATAATCATTTTTAATATTTCATAGCTTCATCTACTTATATTAAGATTGTTTTCGTTTGTGGATACCCTCTATTTGGTTTTATAGAGAAGTAATATCTTTTCATAAATATTGATTTGCATTTTATATTAGCACCGAAGGATAAATTTAAAAGTAGAATTACCAGATCAAACATGATGAATATTTTAATTCTAATTATTATATTTTCCAGTTGTTTTTCTAGAATTCTGTTTTGCTCCTAGCACCTGCATTGAGCTGCCTCCAGAAGATATTAAAGAATGTGACAGTAAATTTACAATAGCAACTATTAACGTTGGTCTGGCTGCCAAACAGATACTTCAGGATACATTCTGTTCAATCGTTCCTACACATATGAGAAATTCAGCTCAGTTGCAAATTCCTGTGCATACTGGATAAGAGAAAAATCTACTTTCCCTCCTAAAAACTGTTGCAGGGAACCCTAAGCATTTTTAATTGTTGAGCTTTTCCCTTTTCCACTTCAGAAAACTGTTTTAGAAACTCTAAGCTCCACTGTAGACCCTGGCCCCTGCCATTTACCCTGCTTGCTCCTTGGGCCCGCCCTCTATGAGATAACAGCAGTCTCACACCCCTCCCCCAGGAGCCAGAGGCAAATTAGGCTCCTAAAGTGACCAATGGACTGTGTCCCATAACCAGCCAATCCAAATTAGCAGGACAGCATCCCTCATTTACATAAGAGGACCTGGATGGGAACCTGTGAGGGAAAAGGGCAGGAATTTAGGCTATATAAGGGGGTCTTTTCCTTTGTTCTGGGAGACACTGGCTTGGGGCTTTCTGCCCTCCAGTGCTCTCCTTGCTTGCAAGCAAAAAGAGGCAATATAACACTGAACAAAGAGCTTCAACACTAAAATAAAGAGCTATAAAACTACAACACAAGGCTGGTCTTGGATTCCTCTGTGTGTTTGCCCCACAGCAAAACATAGTAAACCTCTTATCATGAATAAACTGTTCTATTTCTCATTTAAAATATCTTATCTTATTTTATCTACTATGTAGATAGTAGGAACTGCAATAAATGAATCAGCCTCATGCATAATAAATGAAAAATTAGTGGTTA
>NW_007735297.1:51324-64430 GCF_000696425.1 Galeopterus variegatus | reverse complement strand
TTTTTTTTTTTCTTCAATATAAGAAGAAACTGTCTTTTCCAGTTTCAGCTACAACATGTAAAGAGCTTGGAAAGCACCACTCCCATTTTTACAACAACAAAAATACTGAAAAAATTGAAAAATCAATGACCTTTCTTAGACTAGTCAGAGAATGGAGTCTCATGGAAAATTGCCACCCCAAAATCTGAAAGAAAAGTCAAATACAGATGCTCCTAACAGAGACTGACTCAATTTTGACTTAGTACAGATATCATTAACCTGATGCAGCAGCTACTAGAGTCATAAACTGGTAGAAACACCTAAACGGTAACATTGATAAAATGCTGGAGGTTAAGTGTGAAAGGGGGAAAGTCCAGGAGGGCCACAGTCTTAGGTGGGCCTCCCCACTTTTATCAGCTTTACCTCTAGGAACCTCACCAGGTTGTCCTGGTGAAGAGCAAAGAAAAATCCCATTATGTCACTAGAACAGAATTTTGAAATGCTCCCAGAGGCACTCTCCATAACAAAAGCCTGCTCTCAAGAGAAAAAACTACCCAAGCCTTACCTTCTCACCTCAGAGGAGGCCTTATGTCACATAGGGGCATTTAACCTACAACCAGTCCCTATAGTTTTTGTTTTACCTAAAAGTATGGTAAAGATAAGAAACACTTGTGAAGGTCACAGCCCTGGGACATAGGTTCATTAAACACTGAGATTTAATTATAAGATCACAAAAATGATTTTTTCCCCCACATCTAACACACACTAGCAGAAATCAAGTATATGGGCTACAGATAAAAGATCTGTAAGGGGAAGAAGTTCTCAGAGAAACCCAAAGATGCGAGGACAGTTTAAAATAAGTACACTAGAGGAATTAGATACCCATGGAACCTACAACAGCAGGAAACACAGCATAGCCCAACTTCTAATCAGATTATATAAAACTTCAAATGAATACCTATTAACCTCTGATCCTCATACTTAATATATCAAATCTGACTCTCCACAAAAAATTACAAAGCTGCTAAAAGTCAAGAAAAACACATAGTCAGAAGACATAAAGCAAGTATCAGAACCAGACTCTGACATGATGCAGATTTTGGAATTATTAGACAGGGAATTTAAAATAACTATTATGCATATGTTAGGGACTCAGAGAAAAAGTAGCAAGCATTAAAGAACAGATGGGTAATGTAAACGGAAAGATGGGAAACTCTAAGAAAGAATCAAAAGGAAATACTAGAAATACAAAACATTGTAACAGAAATAAAGAATAAAGTCCTATGATGGACTGATTGGTAGACTGGACATAGCCAAGTAAATGGTCAATGACCTTGAAAATATGTCAATAGAGATTTTCCAAAATAAAATGCAGAGAAAAAAATAATGAACACACACACACACACACACTCACACACACACACACACACACACAAAATATCCATGAACTGTGGAACAAATTCAGAAGGTGTAATATAAGTTGAATTGCAATGCCAGAAAGAAAGAGAGAATGGAGCAGGAAAAATTTAAAGTGATAATGGCTGAGAATTTTCCCAAAGTGACAACAGGCAGAAAACCACATATCTAGGAAGTTTAGAGAACACTAATCAGGATATATCACATAAAGTGTATACCTGGGCATACCATATCCAGACTGCAGAATACCAAAGACAAAGTGAATATGTTACCACCAGACCAGGCTCTGCTCGACCTGTCATATTAAACAAATGACAAAGAGCTTGGAAAGCACCACTCCCGTTTTTACAAAAACTTTATAAAGGAAAAGAGGCAGGAAGATGAGGTAAGGGTCTTTGTTCTGAAGGAAAAGTCAGGGGGAATCTGGGAGCAGCAGATGGTCTGAGTCAAATGTCAGGGTCCCATGATGGATTGGAAACTTCAGCGTCACAGAGTCTGTAGTCAGCTTCAAGTGCTTGATGTTACCTCGAGGATGGAGTCTTTATCTCCTAGGGAGGGTTCAAGGATAATAACCTTAGTCAAATATCATAAAAATACCTGACGTGGATCTCTAATTAACATGGATGTGGTTTTCCGTTAAGTAAGGGGGAGTTTACAACCAGCGAGGTTGTTTTGCCTCTCTCTTATATCTCCTCTTGTTTGCAGCTGATTAGAGAGTTAAGAAAAAACAAGAAACTTAGTTTCAGTCCTTAATTGTAGGTGCACAACCTCTGAAGTAAATCAACATAAGAGGGGGTGATTTCATCTCCAGGCAGTCTCTCAATTTTCCACTAACCTCAAGGAATTGATGATTATCAACTCCCAAGTTAAAGGCTGGCTGAAACATTCTGCTTGGTCTTAGTTACCCCAAAGATGGTTGTTTTTCTGGCTAAGGTTGCTTTCAAATATCTTAAATGAAGGAATTTTTTTTACCAAACTCAGGTCTGACTGCCCACCCCCTTGAGAAGGAAAGAAAAAAGTGTCAGAAGCCAAATGGTTGGTGATTGTCATGCTCTTTTACCTGCCCATAATCCTGATGACTGGGCCAATTGTTGAGCTAGGGCTAGATCTGGAGCTCACAGACCCTCCCTAGCCCATTCACAGACTGGGTCACAAACCCTTCACAGGCCAGGCTGGGTCACCAGACTCCTCACACACAGGTCTATGAGCTAGGTAACCAGCAAACAGGTCCTTGGAGCTGTGGCTGGAGAACATGTCCACGTGTGCAGCAGCATCCCAAGGCAGTCACCAGCCAAGCTACAGTGCCACACATGCGCACAAACTCCAACCCCCCGACACACAATTTGCTTATAAAGAATGCACCTCACCACCCCCAACCATACCTAAGGTGAGGGGACCTGATTAAATTATCCTATTTTCCCAATGGTGTTAGAAAAGCCGATGTACTCAGCTGAAGGAGATGGTAGGCTATCCCATCTCAAAGACTAAGATTTATTGAGGGGTTTTTAAAGAGATGGTGAGGGAATGGAACACAGGAGGTGAAAAGCAGGAGAGAAGGAGACATGAGCTACAACAGGTCCGTGTCTGTGAGTCAGGTACAAGTCTCGCCAAGGCTTCGCCCAATGTCTGTTCTCATCTTCACTATTATCTCAGGATGCTTCAAGATTCTGATTTGCTCCAGAGTAGAATAAACTCTTCTGTAAAGTCTTTTGCACAGTTTTGATTTGCAGAGCTCTTGTCAACTTGGCTGGTACCAAAGGTCAGCTTCCACTCATTTGGCCTTGATCATTTCTCAAAATTCGACAAATCTCAAGGAAAGAGCTGTTAGCTTTGCAAAGTACTGATTAGTTTCTCAGCCTTGTTTTCCATTAAGCAAGCAAGATAAGAAAGTCAGGGGAAGAAAGATTGGAGAGAAAAAAAAAAAAAAACTGTCCTTTTAACCCATCCCCCTCTACACCCCCCCCGCACACACACATGCACACACTGCATTCCAGATAGTTTTAGGTCCCAATATGGCTTCAGTCCTGCTCACTCCAAGAACTTGATAGATCAAACAAGCAAGAATTCAGTATAGGTATCTTCTACCTGAGCAGCATTAACAATTAACTAGTTCTAATTGACATTTATCGATATATACACCATCCAACGGTTGAATACATGTTCTTATCAAGCTCACATGACACATTAACCAAGATAGACAACAATCTGGTACATAAAACATACATTAATTTAAACAAAAAAAAAACCAGAAATCATACAAATATGCTCTCAGACCACAGTGAAATTGAAATAGCAATCAATAACGGAAAGACAGCTGACAAAACACCACATATTTAGAGATTAAACAATACACTTCTACATAACACATGGATTAAAAAAGGCTCAAGAAAAAATTGTTTAAATGTTTTGAACTAAATGAAAATTTAAGTAAAACACATGAAAATTTGTGGGATGAAGTGAAAACCGTGCATAGAGAAATTTTATAGCATTAAATTCATATATATTTTTAAAAAGATCCAATCAATAATCTAACTCTCCATTTAGGAATCTAGAGAAAGTACAGTATATGCCCAAAGCTAGCAGAAGAAAACAAATAATAAAAATTTGAGCAGAAATCAATAAGATTGAAAATAAAAAATCAATAGAGAAAATCAATGAAACCAAAATTGTTTCTTTGACGAGATTAATAAAATTGACAAGACTTCTAGGCAGACTAACCAACAGAAATGAAAGAAACAAGTTACTAACAGAAATGCATTTTTATAAAGAATTCAGCACATTTTGTCATTGGCTACTTATTCTGATGGAAGAATAAAGAGTAGAGCACATCTGTCTTGAGTACTACCCATAGACACAGGGAAGGATCTCGCTAATATTCTTGTTCAAAGGCTGTTAGGAGAACCATGGGAATGTGTTTTATTATAATAATATCTTATGTAGAAATAGAACAAGAGATTTCCAAGTTCTTTGTTTTACACTATACAAATACTCCTTTGTATTTATGAAGCTCTTGTGTCCTGAATTCTTTGGATTTAACTCCCATAGTGTGTCAGATCCATTGCAGAAATGGAGCACTTTCCAGGCTCCATTCCCTCCCTCCTTTCTCCATAGGGTATTTTGTAAATTACAGTTTCTGCATACCACATAGTTCCCTGGTGGCCTGCTATAGTGAACATAGTTCCCGAAGTGCATAATGACTCCCAAGATGCAACTTAAACAGTAGGAAATTAGAATGAATTATGTAGAATTAAAATACCCCCATCCCTTGCTTTTTTTTTTTTTTTTTTTTTTTTGGAGATACAGGAGCTAGCCCTTTAATGGTACCAGATATGGTAAAAACAGCATCAGATTGTTCCCCACAGCTTTTCAGCATAGAAGCAGATCCCAGAGACAGACTCTGAATAAGCCACAGGAGTTCTTTCATTCACGTTCTTTGTACTGATCTGCAGATATTATCATTCTGGCAATGCTTTTGTCATAAACTGAAGTCACAGAAGTGCTTTTAAAATGTAAAGTACTTTTGAGATATCTCTATAGTTTCACTATTGAAAGGCCCAAATTTTCTCACTTATCAAATAATGAAATCATCTATATATTAGTGTGGGTTTGTTTCTAAAAATACAGTCATGATCACTCTAGCAATAACAGATGAGTTGGGTCAGGAAACTAGTGGTTCGAGATGCTAAATAGTGGGGAATTATGAGATCCTTCAAATACAGACACTGTGAATACACCAATGTTATGAGCAGTGTTGCCAAATGTTGGTAATGTTTATATTAATGCCATCAAAACACTATATAGCTTGAAAAAATGCTTCTTAGAAAACATAAGGAAATGTCGTTATGGAGCAGGTGGCAGGTGGGATTAAGAGATGAGAAGGGAGTTTGCCTGATTGGACCAACAGAATTGTCTCTCACAAGATATTGCTATAGTCTGCTGTTTTTCCTTGCTTATCTCCAGGCTCATTGCACCCCATATCCTACCTACCAACACCTGACCCTCCAAAAATGATATTGTCTCATAATCCCAGCTGTCTACTCATTTTTAGTGCTTTAAAGTAGACCATTCATCCAACAACATGCCAACTATTTACCTTCACCACGATCCCTATCTTTCCCCGGTCCACTCTCATCCACTGTGTTATGTTCTTGAATCTTCCTAGACTTCATATTTCTTACTAATGCATATTCTATCCTGTTGTGGTATTCCCTAAGGATTGACTATGGATTTTTATTTTCATACTTTTCTTATTAAAATTTCAAAATAAAATGCATTTATTATGATTTTTAAACTAAATAATACACCAACAGTAAAAAGATTAACTCCTACAACAATCCTCTTTCACATCAGTTCCCATCTTCCAACTACTGCAGAAAATGATTAGTTATTTTTGATTCATTCAAAGCATTCTTGTTTATGTTTATAGGAGCAAATATAAATCTATGTTCCTTTTTTCTTTTATTATATCACTGGTTGCACACCATACACTCTGTTCTTCACCATGTTTTTTTTTCTTTTAACGTAATATATTTTGGAGATGTATGTATTTCAGTACATAAAAAACTCATTCTATTTTATCTATCATAGTATTCCATTGCACAGATAGGCCATCATTAGTTTATCTAGTGTATGGATGGACTTTTAGTTTGTTTTTAGTATTTAGCTATTATAAGCAATAAAGAAATGAAAAAACCTTAACATGTCAATTTGCATGAGTTCACATTTATGAAAGAAATGCGAAATTAGTATTCTATTGCTGCATAACTAATTATCATAAATTTAGAGACTTAAAACAACATTTATTTACTATATCATAGTTTCTGTAGGTTAGGAGTCCAACATACAGTAATTGAGTTCTCTGCTCAAGTTCTCACAAAGCCATAATCAAGGTTATCAGCTTAGCTATGTTGCCACCTGGAACCTACAGTCCTCTTTCAAGCTCACTCAGTTTGTCGGCAAAATTCAATTCCTTGTGACTGTAGAACTCATGGTGGATTGCTTATTTTAGGCCAGCAGTAGAGTGTCTCTGATCCCTTCCACATTTTACTTCTTCCAGATCCTCTTTTAAAGAGCTTACTTGATTAAGTCAGTCCCACTCAGGATAATCTCATCTTTGATTGATTTAAAGTTGGATGATTAAAGGCCTTAATCACATCTGCAAAATCCCTTCACCTTTGACATATAACTTAATATAATCATAGGAGTAATAGCCCTTCGCTTTTACTGTATTTTATTAGATAAGAAACAAATTATAGGTCCTGTCTGCACTCTAGGGATGTATATTATTCAAGGGCATGGGTTATTGGAGATCTTCTTAGAATTTTACCTATCACAAATATGTTCCCAAAAGTGAAATGGTGGTGTCAACTGCAATTTTGAAAGAAATTAGGCAAAGGCCCTCTCTAGGAATTACACTTTCAAAAGCAATGCATTCCTATGCCCTCATGGGCCTCCTCAGCACTATATGCTAATAAATATTGGAATGATATCAGTCTTATGAGTCAATTGGGATTTCTCAGTATGGTTTTAATTTTCTTTCCATTATTATAAGTGAGATTCAGTAGCTTTTCATATGGTTAAGTACTGTTTAGATTTTCATTAATACTCTTTTATTTCTTCTCTCATTTTTCCCCATTGGGCTATTAGTCACTATCTTATTGATTTGAGAAGATTTTAAAATATTAGGGAGATTAGACCTTTGTGTGTGATGGGAGCTGCAAATAGTTTTTATAACTTTACAAGTTTGCCATTATTTTTTTACTTTTTTGGGGGGGAGCTACAGAAAAGGGTTTTTTTTAAATTTTTATGTTATCAGATCCATGGGGTTTGTGTGTGTGGGTGGGTGGGTGGATGGGTGTGTGGGTGTGTGCCTTTTTGAATTTGAATAATAGTCAACATTACAAAAACAATTGCCAACATTTTCTTCTAATAATTTGTGGTTATATGATTTTATATTTACATATTCTATGTGTCGAGCATTTCCTGGTATATTATGTTAGATATGGATTTATATTTTTCAACAGGCTATGCACACCATTTATTGCTTAATTTGTCTTTTTCTGTTTGAATTGAAATAATCTCTTGTAAAAGATTGTATTTTCCAAATATAGCTGCACTGGTTTTGGTTTTTTGTTTTTAGAATGAGACTTTGATACTATTGCATTGAGAACAAGGGTCAATGTTCTCTTCCCTGCACCTAGGAGGACCTTTTTAAACTGCCTCAACCAATAGAATAAGGTGAAAGTGAAGTTGTGTAATTTACAAAGCTAGGTAATGAAAGGCAATATGACTTCTACCTGGCTTTCTATTTCAGGAAATAGGTCTTTGGAGCCTTGAGCCACCAAGTAAGAAATCCAGCTACTTTGACACTACCATGGTGGATAAACCATGTGAAGAGATAGAGAGGGATGCACGTAGAGATAGGGAAAGATGCATATGGACTTCTGGCTTTCCCATTACCCAGTTTTCTGCCCAGATACCAGATAAAGCATGAAGAAGCCTTTGAGATGACCCCAGAACTAGCTAGAGTCACAACCACGCAGCTAAGACTCTTTATAATTCCTCACCCATAGAAATCGTGAGTAACAACAAATGATTGTAATTTTCAGCCACTAAATTTGGGGGTAATTTGCTACACAGCAATAGGAACCAGATTGTCCCCCTGCCATATACTAAAGTTACAACTTAATTTGTGTGTATGTATGGATTTAATATCTGTTCCATTTTCTAGTCTAATTCATGCACAAGTTCTGCATAGTTTTAATTACTAGAGATTTAAAATATAGGTTTTTACTTTGTAAGGTAGGATTCAACACCCTTTATTGATCTTTTTCATACTGTTTCTGGACATTTTCTAATTTGTCATACCAACTTTAGGTTCACATTTTCTAGTTTTAAAAAGTTTGGTATTCTAGTTAAATTAGAGTAAATTTATTGAACATCATGGAGAATATTGCCATTCTTATACTGAGTGTTTTTATTTTTAAGAACATGTTATATTTTCACATTTGTTTAGATATTTCTTAGTATATTTTAGTAGAATTTGAAAGTTTTCTTCACACATTTCTTGAATTTTTTGAAAGTTTATTGTTGGGTACTATGGTTTGAATGTGTCTCCTCCGAAATTCAGGTGTTGTCAATGTGATGGTATTAAGAAGTTGATCCTTTTAGAGGTAAATAAACTTAGTAGAATTTGAAAGTTTTCTTCACACATTTCTTGAATTTTTTGAAAGTTTATTGTTGGGTACTATGGTTTGAATGTGTCTCCTCCAAAATTCAGGTGTTGTCAATGTGATGGTATTAAGAAGTTGATCCTTTTAGAGGTAAATAAACTATGAGAGCTCCTTCCTCACTAATGAGATTAAGGTCCTTATAGAAAAGGTTTCATGCAGGTTTTGGCTAGCTTGCTCTCTTGCCCTCCTTCCTTCCACCATGTGAGGATACAGCAAGAAGACCCTCACCGGATAGCAGATGCCAGAGCCTTGATCTCAGACTTCCCAGCCTCCAGAACTGTGAGAAAACTAATTTCCATTCTTTGTAAATTACCCAGTCTCAGGTATTCTGTTACAGCAGCACAAAATGGTCTAAGAAAATTTAGTGCTTAATCTGAGTTTGCTACACTTAAAAAATGGAATATTCTATTTATCACTTAATTTAAGTAGCTTGTATATATAAATGCTATTGAATTCTGTATACTATTTTTACAATCTACTACTATGTAAATCAACATAAATTTTCTTGTGGTTTGTGGGTATGTTTTTAAAATAATACTCCTAGTTCTATTATCAGAACTATTCAAATTTTTAAACTGTTATTTATGTAATTAAAGTGGATAATAGCACCAAAGATGATTAATAATGATAATAGAGGGCATCTTTCTTTTGCTCCTGCCTTTAGCAGAAATGCTTTTAGGGTTTCCATATTGAGATGACATGTTTTGAGTAACATAAATCTTTCAAATGTTATCAAAGTATCTATATATTCCTAGCTATTAAATGTGCTTTTTAATGAATTATTAATCGAATATTTAATTTAATATCCCATCCCAAAAGAATGACTATCACTAAACCTCTGGCACTTCTCACCTTGAATGCTCAGCACATATACTATATTCAGATGCTGAAACCATACTCAGATTTTCCCATTTGTGATCCATGGTCCTTAGCTCTAACAGTGCTGTAGGACACTGGATTATTTATATATTTTTTTATTATAGACTATTTCCTATTCAAATGTTAGCACATGTACAAAAGAAGCCTTTTTCCCTGTTAAATGCACACATCTTCAAGGTACTCATTTGAGAGAGACATTAAAGACTACAGTCAGCTGGTCGCCCTCAAATTGTACTGCAATATTTAAATTCTATTCATAAATGTAAAGGAGACAATGTTTCCTTTCCTCCTTTCCCAGGACTTAATGTATATTTTTTGAGAAGCACTGTATTAGTTTAAAGTATTAAGTAAGTGGCATGTTGAGAATATTTAAAACTCATGAGTATTCTATTTACCTTGGATTCAGGAATTGTGTTTCAAAATTTCAGGAACTATTCCGTGCCAGTTTGCAGGAAGAAAAAAAATTATTTATGAAATTCAGCATTGCATATACTCGTATTACTTTGGGGAATTATCTGTCTTACACAGATTTCAGCAATTTATAAATAGAGGTAACAAAGAAGATGGAGGTAAGCTTTAGATACAAAGCGGGATCACAACCCTCGGTGTTGCGCCCACACGGCGCTCAGCCAGTGAGCAGGAACCAGTCACCACATGGGATCTGAACCCTCAGCGGGAGCGCCGCCGCACTCCCAAGCGGCGCACTCTCCAGTGCGCCACTGGGCCAGTCCGCAGAGATCACATTTTAACTGTACTCAAATCCTTTACAACTGCTAGCACACACATGTTTTCAAACAGGATTTGCTTCTTGAAGACGTGCTGACTTATCATTTCATCATCTTCTATCTCCCCTGGCTTTCCTTATTTCATAAATTTATTTTTTCTGTTTACAGTGTGACTCTATGTGCTAAGTATTCTGTTAAGTTTTTCCATTATTTTTTTTTTTGTTCCCTGCCTTTGAAAATCTCATCCCTTATGAAGACTGGTAGTCAGATTGAGCACTTCCTGTTAGCTAAAGCTGGATCTACATAAAACATATACATAATGAGCTAATTGGAGTCTCTAACATATACAGAATAGATTAAAAATATATTTTTAGGGCCGGCCCCGTGGCACACTTGGGAGAGTGCAGCACTTGGGAGCGCAGCGGTGCTCCTGCCGCGGGTTTTAGTAGTTTGAAGCTGATTCTATTATACTTTGACTGCTGAGACAGCATACTGTAATGTCCTGGCACCTAAATAACAGTTTAAATTTACTGGTAAGCACCCAACAGGGGCATGCGTTGTTTATGGCCATGTGAGTTACTCATACACGTCTTCCTCCAACCCCACACTAGTCATCCCAGCACTCAACAACCAACTCATGCTTCTGATTATATAACTCTTATCTGATATGCATCAATTATCATATTTGAATTCTGCCTTCCTGAGAATCTTCTTCTTGGTAACTTGATTCACTAAACCATGCTGATTTGTTGTTTGTTTGTTTGGCCTGTGTCCATGTCTGGGTAATTTTTATGGTATCTCTGGGTCCACTGGAACTAAGATCCAAAACAAGCACTGGAAATTCATAATCATTCCAAAACTCCTCACTCTGCTATTAATATCAGAAAATTTAATTTTCAGGAGTATGTTGCCAACTCTGCTTATTCAAATTACTCCATGTTTTAGGCTAGGCTTTTGCTTATCTGTTTGAAGTTTCTCCAAACGCTTACCCCTGACCATAGCTCCTATGCCATTACATTAGGTCTATCTGATTCCCTGCCTTGATTCCTCTCAGGCTGCTACAGTCTTCCAGTCGTGAGTTAATATTAGTTGGAGCTGACATGAATAAGCTACCTAATTAATCATTCATGTATTTATTCAACATACATTTGCAGGTGTCTTATTTTTTCTAGACCATAAGGCTTCTAAAGATGAAAACAGATGTGAAAAAATAAAAATACTGGGATAAAAATGCATAGAGAAAGGAGTTATTAAGCTGAATCTTGAAACAGGAGCTATGGCTTTTCAAATGGACAGTGTACAGAGAAAACTATTGGGAAAAATAAACTATGAAGTCCTCCTTGATGTAGCCTTGGACAAAAATATCACTTATTTCATAATTAATAAATAATTTTTTTCATTTGATTGATAAAGTTTGTTAATTTTTTTTAAATCATGGAGAAAATAGTATTAGAAGGGAAAGAAGAAGCCAAGAATAAAAATGAACAAGACTAAAAAAGAGGCCAACAATATACTATGTCACATATGTGAAAAAAGGAAGATGATTAAAAAAATGTTGATAGATGTATCAAACAGGAAAGTATTGGTAATATATGTTAATGTACTTTCAGTGGAGTCATTTAGGCAAAATGTGGAGTGTCAAAATATGTTATAAAACTAGAAGATTGCTCATAGAGGCTGGTCTCCAGGGATTCACCCCCTGCTTTTGGAGAAAGGTTTTTATTACCTTATCTAATATGATGCTGATTCCTTTTAAAAACGTATGTTGGGATTGAAAATGGCGACGGGTCTGGAGCACCCGTGTCAGGAAACAGCGCGATCCTGAGAGNTAAGCTACCTAATTAATCATTCATGTATTTATTCAACATACATTTGCAGGTGTCTTATTTTGTCTAGACCATAAGGATTCTAAAGATGAAAACAGATGTGAAAAAAATAAAAATACTGGGATAAAAATGCATAGAGAAAGGAGTTATTAAGCTGAATCTTGAAAGAGGAGCTATGACTTTTCAAATGGACAGTGTACAGAGAAAACTATTGGGAAAAATAAACTATGATGTCCTCCTTGATGTAGCCTTGGACAAAATATCACTTATTTCATAATTAATAAATAATTTTTTTCATTTGATTGATAGAGTTTGTTAATTTTTTTAAATCATAGAGAAAATAGTATTAGAAGGAAAAGAAGAAGCCAAGAATAAAAATGAACAAGACTAAAAAAGAGGCCAACAATATACTATGTCACATATGTGAAAAAAGGAAGATGATTAAAAAAATGTTGATAGATGTATCAAACAGGAAAGTATTGGTAATATATGTTAATGTACTTTCAGTGGAGTCATTTAGGCAAAATGTGGAGTGTCAAAATATGTTATAAAACTAGAATAATAAAAAATAATGATTTTAGTTAAAAAAAAAAAGTGGGAACAAGGATCTGAGTAAAATCCCTAAAGAAAGAAAAGTGCACAGTAAATTTAGCTCATCATGTGTTGACACTTCTTGTCACAGGCAAATTAAAGATCATTTAATCCACAACTGTCAATATCTCCATAACAAAAAATATAGCTTTCTACTTCATAAAAAACAAAAAAATACTTTCAATGAAAAATAATTGACATATTAAAACTATTAACAGCAACAACAATAACAATAAAACCTACACACAATGATAGGGAGATATAAAATGAGTAGAGGAGCCAGCTGATGAGTTCCCCATGGCCAAAGCTAGAACAATTTGAACACCGAAATGAAACAGACTGTACTTTATTATAACCCAAAGTATAAGAAAAAATATCTTTGTGTCGATTCTGATACACACACAAAACATATTATTGAATAAAGATGAGACAAATAACCCATGCAGAAGAATTACAAA